>NW_028161341.1:0-2500 GCF_964263955.1 Coregonus lavaretus
ATATAAACAGAAAGGGAGAATGTCCACTCACCGTTATACTGTTCCTAAATAGGCCTGTGTTTTTATCAACATAATCAGAACCATCTTAGAGATCAGATCTCATTCAAACATCTCCAGAAGTGGCTTTGCAAGTGTGCCAAGGACGTTGTCACCATGCAAGAAACCAGGAAGCAAGGAAAGTTAATCATTCCAATAAGTTTGGTGGTTATAAAATTAATGAATGTAAAATGTAATGATGTCATAAACCACCAGGATAAAAAAGACTCAGATTGTTGTTGAACCAGCCTTCATTAGAGTAGACCTGAGCGGAGGGATTGGGTTGTTGATGAACCAGCCTTCATTATAGTAGACCTGAGGGAGGGCTTGGGTTGTTGTTGAACCAGCCTTCATTATAGTAGACCTGAGGGAGGGCTTGGGTTGTTGAACCAGCCTTCATTATAGTAGACCTGAGGGAGGGCTTGGGTTGTTGATGAACCAGCCTTCATTATAGTAGACCTGAGGGAGGGCTTGGGTTGTTGTTGAACCAGCCTTCATTATAGTAGACCTGAGGGAGGGCTTGGGTTGTTGTTGAACCAGCCTTCATTATAGTAGACCTGAGGGAGGGCTTGGGTTGTTGTTGAACCAGCATTCATTATAGTAGACCTGAGGGAGGGCTTGGGTTGTTGTTGAACCAGCCTTCATTATAGTAGACCTGAGGAGGGCTTGGCTTGTTGTTGAACCATCCTTCATTATAGTAGACCTGAGGGAGGGGTTGTTGTTGAACCAGCCTTCATTATAGTAGACCTGAGGGAGGGCTTGGGTTGTTGTTGAACCAGCATTCATTATAGTAGACCTGAGGGAGGGCTTGGGTTGTTGTTGAACCAGCCTTCATTATAGTAGACCTGAGGGAGGGCTTGGGTTGTTGTTGAACCAGCCTTCATTATAGTAGACCTGAGGGAGGGCTTGGGTTGTTGTTGAACCAGCCTTCATTATAGTAGACCTGGGGGAGGGCTTGTTGTTGAACCAGCCTTCATTATAGTAGACCTGAGGGAGGGCTTGTTGTTGAACCAGCCTTCATTATAGTAGACCTGAGGGAGGGCTTGTTGTTGAACCAGCCTTCATTATAGTAGACCTGAGGGAGGGCTTGTTGTTGAACCAGCCTTCATTATAGTAGACCTGAGGGAGGGCTTGTTGTTGAACCAGCCTTCATTATAGTAGACCTGAGGGAGGCTTGGGTTGTTGTTGAACCAGCCTTCATTATAGTAGACCTGAGGGAGGGATTGGGTTGTTGAACCAGCCTTCATTATAGTAGACCTGAGGGAGGGCTTGGGTTGTTGTTGAACCAGCCTTCATTATAGTAGACCTGAGGGAGGGCTTGGGTTGTTGTTAAACCAGCCTTCATTATAGTAGACCTGAGGGAGGGCTTGGGTTGCTGTTGAACCAGCCTTCATTATAGTAGACCTGGGGGAGGGCTTGTTGTTGAACCAGCCTTCATTATAGTAGACCTGAGGGAGGGTTTGGGTTGTTGTTGATCCAGCCTTCATTATAGTAGACCTGAGGGAGGGTTTGGGTTGTTGTTGAACCAGCCTTCATTATAGTAGACCTGAGGGAGGGATTGGGTTGTTGAACCAGCCTTCATTATAGTAGACCTGAGGGAGGGCTTGGGTTGTTGTTGAACCAGCCTTCAATTATAGTAGACCTGAGGGAGGGCTTGGTTGTTGAACCAGCCTTCATTATAGTAGACCTGAGGGAGGGCTTGTTGTTGAACCAGCCTTCATTATAGTAGACCTGAGGGAGGGCTTGTTGTTGATCCAGCCTTCATTATAGTAGACCTGAGGGAGGGTTTGGGTTGTTGTTGAACCAGCCTTCATTATAGTAGACCTGAGGGAGGGCTTGGGTTGTTGTTGAACCAGCCTTCATTATAGTAGACCTGAGGGAGGGCTTGGGTTGTTGAACCAGCCTTCATTATAGTAGACCTGAGGGAGGGCTTGTTGTTGAACCAGCCTTCATTATAGTAGACCTGAGGGAGGGCTTGGGTTGTTGTTGAACCAGCCTTCATTATAGTAGACCTGAGGGAGGGATTGGGTTGTTGAACCAGCCTTCATTATAGTAGACCTGAGGGAGGGCTTGGGTTGTTGTTGAACCAGCCTTCATTATAGTAGACCTGAGGGAGGGCTTGGCTTGTTGTTGAACCAGCCTTCATTATAGTAGACCTGAGGGAGGGCTTGGGTTGTTGTTGAACCAGCCTTCATTATAGTAGACTGAGGGAGGGCTTGGGTTGTTGTTGAACCAGCCTTCATTATAGTAGACCTGAGGGAGGGCTTGGGTTGTTGTTGAACCAGCCTTCATTATAGTAGACCTGAGGGAGGGCTTGGGTTGTTGTTGAACCAGCATTCATTATAGTAGACCTGAGGGAGGGCTTGGGTTGTTGTTGAACCAGCCTTCATTATAGTAGACCTGAGGGAGGGCTTGGGTTGTTGTTGAACCAGCCTTCATTATAGTAGACCTGAGGGAGGGCTTG
>NW_028161341.1:7500-42297 GCF_964263955.1 Coregonus lavaretus
ACAACATAACCAACAAAAAAACGGGTCACAACTCCTGCAGCTCTGTCGCACGCTGGGTCTGTACATAGTCAATGGTAGGCTTCGAGGGGACTCCTATGGTAGGTACACCTATAAATCATCCCTTGGCAGTAGTACTGTAGATTACTTTATCACTGACCTCAACCCAGAGTCTCTCAGAGCGTTCACAGTCAGTCCACTGACACCCCTCTATCAGATCACAGCAAAATCACACTCTACTTGAACAGAGCAATACTCAATCATGAGGCATCAAAGCCAAAGGAACTGAATAATATTAAGAAATGCAAATTAAATATGCAAATCAATTTATCAAATTTTTTACATGTGTTTTTCTGGATTATTTTTTTATTATTCTGTCTCTCACTGTTCAAATAAACCTACCATTAAAATTATAGACTGATCATGTCTTTGTCAGTGGGCAAACATACAAAATCAGCAGGGGATCAAATATTTTTTTTCCCCCCTCACTGTACAGGTCTGTTTATCCTCCATTACACAATCAGCAAGAAAAGCTACTTCTACGTTACCTGCATTGGCAAATCTTTTCAATGTGTAACGTTAACGTCACGTTGCTACATTATAGAACAACATTATAGAACAATGAACAATGACAATGACAGGTTATTGACTCAGATTTGTGAATGCTTTATCTAGATTCTTTACATCCACAAGCATTTCGCTACACCCACAATAACATCTGCTAAACATGTGTATGTGACCAATAAAATTAGATTTGATTTGGTTTTTCACAAGATGACAGCCTGGGATATATTCATTCTGCTGATTCTGTAGCAAAACATTTCTTAAACTGAAGCAAACGGAACGAAATGGGTAGGGACTTACCTGATTTTGTTCAATAGAAACTCTCGTTTTAGTTTTTGAAACTGTTTGGAGTGATTGTGCTGCATTCATAAACAAGCGGAAGGTGGGAATCTATCAGTTGTGAAGTTGTCACTACCAGTTGGATCGCGTGCTTTGAACACATTGAGAAACGCACAGTGGCTAACGGCCAACAAACTGCGTCGACCATAAACCATAAACAGAGAAAGAAACAACATTTATTTTACTAATGTCACATTTGTTCTGTAGGATGATGAAACTTTTCTAATTCAGTAGATCTATGCATTGCATCTGCTCTAACTCAATTTGCAGCACTTATTCTGAGAGGACGCCAGCCCAGTTGATAAGATTGTGCAAGTTTGGGGTCAAATTCTGCTGCTAAATGAAATCCAAGAAAGGAAAGAAAGGAATGATATAAAAGAAGAAAAAAACATTGTTGGATAAAAAAAAATAATAATTAAGCAGGGAAACCGTGCCACAGCTGAATTACACGCTCTATCTCTCTCGCTCTATCTTGCTCTCTATTACGTATTGCTAATCTACACTAGAGGATTATTCACGGGGCTATTGCTATGAACAGATATATGTCACACCTTGTTCCATCAGTGGGGAGTAGTGATGCGCGTGTTGAATCAGAACCAGCAGTCCCTGCGGTATATCCGCGGGGCGGGCGAGTTTAGGGTCATTAAATATTGTGTGGATGAACAGCGGGTGGGTGGCAGGCGGGTTGAATAAAGAGAAAACAATACCTTGGAAAATCCATTTATATGTATATGTGTTATTATACTACCCCCCCCCCCCCAGCATGATGTTGCCACCCCTTGTTCTTCACGGTTGGGATGGTGTTCTTCGGCTTGCAAGCAACCCCCCTTTTCCTCCAAACATAACGATGGTCATTATGGCCAAACAGTTATAATAATAAAATAATAATAATATGCCATTTAGCAGACGCTTTATCCAAGCGACTTACAGTCATGCGTGCATACATTTTTGTGTATGGGTGGTCCCGGGGATTGAACCCACTACCTTGGCGTTACAAGCGCCGTGCTCTACCAGCTGAGCTACAGAGGAATTTTTGTTTCATCAGACCAGAGGACATTTCTCCAAAAAGTATGGTCTTTGTCCCCATGTGCAGTTGCAAACCGTAGTCTGTTTTTTTTGGGGCGGTTTTGGAGCAGTGGCTTCTTCCTTGCTGAGCAGCCTTTCAGGTTATGTCGATATATGACTCGTTTTACTGTGGATATAGATACTTTTGTACCTGTTTCCTCCAGCATCTTCACAAGGTCCTTTGCTGTTGTTCTGGGATTGATTTGCACTTTTCGCACCAAAGTACGTTCATCTCTAGGAGACAGAACGCGTCTCCTTCCTGAGCGGTATGATGGCTGCATGGTCCCATGGTGTTTATACTTGCGTACTCTTGTTTGTACAGATGAACGTGGTACCTTCAGGCGTTTGGAAATTGCTACCAAGGATGAACCAGACTTGTGGAGGTCTACACATTTTTTTCTGAGGTCTTGGCTGATTTCTTTTGATTTTCCCATGATGTCAAGCAAAGAGGCACTGAGTTTGAAGGTAGGCCTTGAAATACATCCACAGGTACACCTCCAATTGACTCAAATGATGTCAATTAGCCTATCAGAAGCTTCTAAAGCCATGACATCATTTTCTGGAATTTTCCTAGCTGTTTAAGGCACAGTCAATTTAGAGTATGTAAACTTCTGACCCACTGGAATTGTGATACAGGGAATTATAAGTGAAATAATCTGTCTGTAAACAATTGTTGGAAAAATTACTTGTGTCATACACAAAGTAGATGTCCTAACCCACTTGCAAAAACTATAGTTTGTTAACAAGACATTTGTGGAGTGGTTGAAAAACAAGTTTTAATAACTCCAAACTAAGTGTATGTAAACTTCCGACTTCAACTGTAGATACCGTCTGTAGAGGTGCTATCTTTATCAGCATCATAAAGCTGATGCTATTTCAACCACATAACATATGCATCCAAGCCAAACTGAAATATTATCAGAAACATGTTGGGTCATTTTCACAGCTTTCTATTTCCTCACAACAGGTCAAACTGATGTCATTTGGTCTATTTCCTCACAACAGGTCAAACTGATGTCATTTGGTCTATTTCCTCACAACAGGTCAAACTGATGTAATTTGGTCTATTTCCTTACAACAGGTCAAACTGATGTCATTTGGTCTATTTCCTCACAACAGGTCAAACTGATGTCATTTGGTCTATTTCCTTACAACAGGTCAAACTGATGTCATTTGGTCTATTTCCTCACAACAGGTCAAACTGATGTCATTTGGTCTATTTCCTCACAACAGGTCAAACTGATGTCATTTGGTCTATTTCCTTACAACAGGTCAAACTGATGTCATATGTGACTTGTTTCAGGAAACTAGGCGTTTGTCGCGCATCACTACTTCACAGGAGAGCCATTTGAACGTAAACTTTAAAAAAAAAAAAAAAATGAGTTGTTTGGCAGAAATGCCAATTCTTAATATCAAACTTGTATGCAATCTGTAAATACAAATACAATTGTTAAATTACAAGCATAGTGGGTTTAGCCACAGAAAAAGACAGCAACCTTCCCGTTAGCCATGATTGGGCAGGACATGCCGAGAGATCGAGTTTTGAAATCAGTGGAATTAGAGTATGATAGCTAAGGAGATGGAGAAAACACCTGTCTCCGGATTACATCTTCAAACTAAGGGCAACCATGGCATCCGTGACAGAGAGGGAGAAGCGTCCATCCATGTATACGGGTAAGATAGTCTAGGTAGCTACATTTTCAGATACTACACCTTTGTAATTTTGTCAGTAAGTCATTTTCATTTCAAGTTAAAGTGTACTGTTAGCTAGCTAGCTATCGTTAGCTGTCTTGCTCGCTAGCTAACGTTACATGAATGATCTGTGTGTTAATATTATTCGTATCTCAGAGCAATTTGCTTGGCTAGTTAAAGCCTAATGTTAGCTAGTTAACATTGAACCTGGTTGGTTAGCTACCTGCAGATTCATGCAGGGTAGTAAAGTCATGAGTTGGGATTATGGTTCATTGTTTAGCTAGCTACATGTCTTAACAAAAGGCCTCCGCTATGCAAGTAACCATTTCAATAAAATGTTCCTCCTGTCAATGTGACAACTGTTGATAGACGTAGCTGGTAAATTCGCTATCTATTCCTATTTCAGAGCACTCTCGTCTGAGTGTGCCAGAGCGCAGAATTTACGAACGCTAAACACCCGTTGAATATGGCCGGTGTCAGTAAACGTTGGCAAAAAAAGCGTAATTAAATTGTTGCCACCAGCACAGTTGCAGTCACCAACGCTCTGTATAACATAAAAGCAACCTAACTAGCTCTACTAGGGCGAGTAAAATGGTCAGTGAGCTGTTCTCTCATTTATGTCTGGAAGTAGCTAGCCAACGTTAGCCAGTTAGCTTCGGTGCTTGACTGCTGTTGTCGGATCAACTCTACTCCTTGGCCAGAGCATCCAGTGTGTGCTCCGAGAGCGAAACGCTCTGAATTTACAAACGGACAATCTGACAACGCTCTGGGGTTTACGGGGCGGGGCTATAGCTTAAGAGGGTGTGAACGATGCTGAATGGGTGTAGACAAAGAAGAGCTCTCCAGTAGGTGTACCAAAACATTCAAAGGACATTTTCTCAAAAGTGAGGTTACACGTTTATTTACATTCAAAGCAGAATTACTTTCCCATTGTTCCTCAACTGTAGTGTATGATATATCATTTTCTAGCTCTGAGTCTCTACTTTTATCCAATCTAAAAAACACAATTTCAAATTTTGCTTCATCGAGCCCGTCGGTCACATTTGGTCTATTTCCTCACAACACATCAAACTGATGTCATTTGGTCTATTTCCTCACAACAGGTGTAACTGATGTCATTTGGACATGTTGCACAAAAAACCTTTCCTGTTTTTGTTGTTGAGTTATGTCATTTTCTCCCCGGTCCCTAAACGTATTTGCTCCAAGAAAGAAGCAGAGATGACAGAGAGAACTTTACCAATGTCAACTAGATTGATGCAGTCATTCTATCTATGTATTACATTGTTCTGGTGAGCAAGTGTTTCTTTAGTCTTCCAGGCAACATATAATGACAGAAGAGAAGCTTGATGTATCTACGTAATTATAGAAAAGTTGACTAACAAATAGCGTACCAAATGGTTGGAATTATAAGCAGAAACATATCTAAATCAGGCCCAAACAATCCGGCACCCCCTATACCCCCCGCACCCCCTATACCCCCCGCACCCCCCGTACCCCCCGCACCCCCTATACCCCCCGCACCCCCCGTACCCCCCGCACCCCCTATACCCCCCGCACCCCCCGTACCCCCCGCACCCCCCGCACCCCCCGTACCCCCCGTACCCCCCGCACCCCCAGCACCCCCCGCACCCCCCGCACCCCCTGTACCCCCCGTACCCCCCGCACCCCCCGTACCCCCCGTACCCCCCGCACCCCCCGCACCCCCCGTACCCCCCGTACCCCCCGCACCCCCCGCACCCCCAGCACCCCCCGCACCCCCCGCACCCCCTGCACCCCCCGCAACCCCCGCATCCCCCGTACCCCCCGAACCCCCCGCACCCCCGCACCCCCGCACCCCTGCACCCCCTGCACCCCCCTGCAACCCCCGCACCCCCCGCACCCCCCTGCACCCCCCGCACCCCCCGTACCCCCTGTACCCCCTGTACCCCCCGCACCCCCCGTACCCCCCGCACCCCCCGTACCCCCCGCACCCCCCGCACCCCCTGTACCCCCCGCACCCCCGCACCCCCTGCACCCCCTTTCACCCCCCTGCACCCCCTGCACCCCCCGCACCCCCGTACCCCCCGCACCCCCTGTACCCCCTGTACCCCTCGCACCCCCCGCACCCCCAGCACCCCCCGCACCCCCCGTACCCCCTGTACCCCCCGCACCCCCCGCACCCCCTGTACCCCCCGCACCCCCGCACCCCCTGCACCCCCTGCACCCCCCTGCACCCCCCGCACCCCACGCACCCCCGTACCCCCCGCACCCCCTGTACCCCCTGTACCCCTCGCACCCCCCGCACCCCCAGCACCCCCCGCACCCCCCGTACCCCCTGTACCCCCCGCACCCCCCGCACCCCCTGCACCCCCCGCACCACCCGCACCCCCCGCACCCCCCGCAACCCCCGCATCCCCCGTACCCCCCGAACCCCCCGCACCCCCGCACCCCCGCACCCCCGCACCCCCGCACCCCCTGCACCCCCTGCACCCCCCTGCACCCCCCGCACCCCCCGCACCCCCCTGCACCCCCCGCACCCCCTGTACCCCCTGTACCCCCTGTACCCCCCGCACCCCCCGTACCACCCGCACCCCCTGCACCCCCCGCAACCCCCGCATCCCCTGTACCCCCCGCACCCCCCGCACGCGATACACTACACCATCACAACCCCCTTACACATTATCCCTCAGCTCTAACTACAGTATCACAACACCCTTTCACATTATCCCTCAGCTCTAACTACAGTATCACAACACCCTTTCACATTATCCCTCAGCTCTAACTACAGTATCACAACACCCTTTCACATTATCCCCCAGCTCTAACTACCATATCACAACACCCTTTCACATTATCCCCCAGCTCTAACTAGACTGTCACAACACCCCAGGGTTTAACAGCACTGTTGAACCCCCTCTCTCACACACACACACACACGCACAGTGTAACACGTCAGTTTCAGATACTGAGCTCTGAATCTGAGTCACAATTTATCCAGTGAGACCTTATTTGATATTAGGTTGCATCCCAAATGGCTCCCTATGCAGTGCACTACTTTTGACAAAGACCCATAAGGCACATGGTCAAAAGTAGTACTCTAAATAGGAAATAGGGTGCCCTTTGGATCATAGCCTTATAAATAAATAACACAAATCAGACCGTGGAGGTAAAACAATGTGTCTTCCCCTTTGGACACTAAGCTCTGAGGTTGGGTTGTCATCAGGAGGTAAAACAATGTGTCTTCCCCTTTGGACACTAAGCTCTGAGGTTGGGTTGTCATCAGGAGGTAAAACAATGTGTCTTCCCCTTTGGACACTAAGCTCTGAGGTTGGGTTGTCATCAGGAGGTAAAACAATGTGTCTTCCCCTTTGGACACTAAGCTCTGAGGTTGGGTTGTCATCAGGAGGTAAAACAATGTGTCTTTCCCTTTGGACACTAAGCTCTGAGGTTGGGTTGTCATCAGGAGGTAAAACAATGTGTCTTCCCCTTTGGACACTAATCTCTGAGGTTGGGTTGTCATCAGGAGGTAAAACAATGTGTCTTCCCCTTTGGACACTAAGCTCTGAGGTTGGGTTGTCATCAGGAGGTAAAACAATGTGTCTTCCCCTTTGGACACTAAGCTCTGAGGTTGGGTTGTCATCAGGAGGTAAAACAATGTGTCTTCCCCTTGGACACTAAGCTCTGAGGTTGGGTTATCATCAGGAGGTAAAACAATGTGTCTTCCCCTTTGGACACTAAGCTCTGAGGTTGGGTTGTCATCAGGAGGTAAAACAATGTGTCTTCCCCTTTGGACACTAAGCTCTGAGGTTGGGTTGTCATCAGGAGGTAAAACAATGTGTCTTCCCCTTTGGACACTAAGCTCTGAGGTTGGGTTGTCATCAGGAGGTAAAACAATGTGTCTTCCCCTTTGGACACTAAGCTCTGAGGTTGGGTTGTCATCAGGAGGTAAAACAATGTGTCTTCCCCTTTGGACACTAAGCTCTGAGGTTGGGTTGTCATCAGGAGGTAAAACAATGTGTCTTCCCCTTTGGACACTAAGCTCTGAGGTTGGGTTGTCATCAGGAGGTAAAACAATGTGTCTTCCCCTTTGGACACTAAGCTCTGAGGTTGGGTTGTCATCAGGAGGTAAAACAATGTGTCTTCCCCTTTGGACACTAAGCTCTGAGGTTGGGTTGTCATCAGGAGGTAAAACAATGTGTCTTCCCCTTTGGACACTAAACTCTGAGGTTGGGTTGTCATCAGGAGGTAAAACAATGTGTCTTCCCCTTTGGACACTAAGCTCTGAGGTTGGGTTGTCATCAGGAGGTAAAACAATGTGTCTTCCCCTTTGGACACTAAGCTCTGAGGTTGGGTTGTCATCAGGAGGTAAAACAATGTGTCTTCCCCTTTGGACACTAAGCTCTGAGGTTGGGTTGTCATCAGGAGGTAAAACAATGTGTCTTCCCCTTTGGACACTAATCTCTGAGGTTGGGTTGTCATCAGGAGGTAAAACAATGTGTCTTCCCCTTTGGACACTAAGCTCTGAGGTTGGGTTGTCATCAGGAGGTAAAACAATGTGTCTTCCCCTTTGGACACTAAGCTCTGAGGTTGGGTTGTCATCAGGAGGTAAAACAATGTGTCTTCCCCTTTGGACACTAAGCTCTGAGGTTGGGTTGTCATCAGGAGGTAAAACAATGTGTCTTCCCCTTTGGACACTGAGCTCTGAGGTTATCATTCCAATCCATTCTGTACTGTGTCTTTCAAACTTAGTCTGTGTCCCAAATTGCACCCTATTCAATATCAAAAGAAGTGCACTGTATAGAGAATAGGGTGCCATTTGGTATGTAACCATTGTCATCTATTCCCGTGCTGTACTGTACTTGCTGTGATGGGCATGAGTATGGATTAGACCTTTAACTGTGTTACCATAGAGACCAACCAACTCGTAATAGGAGATGTTGCCTCTTTAAGGTCCGGAGGGACCAACCAACTCATAATAGGAGATGTTGCCTCTTTAAGGTCCGGAGGGACCAACCAACTCGTAATAGGAGATGTTGCCTCTTTAAGGTCCGGAGGGACCAACCAACTCATAATAGGAGATGTTGCCTCTTTAAGGTCCGGAGGGACCAACCAACTCGTAATAGGAGATGTTGCCTCTTTAAGGTCCGGAGGGACCAACCAACTCATAACAGGAGATGTTGCCTCTTTAAGGTCCGGAGGGACCAACCAACTCGTAATAGGAGATGTTGCCTCTTTAAGGTCCGGAGGGACCAACCAACTCGTAATAGGAGATGTTGCCTCTTTAAGGTCCGGAGGGACCAACCAACTCATAATAGGAGATGTTGCCTCTTTAAGGTCCGGAGGGACCAACCAACTCATAATAGGAGATGTTGCCTCTTTAAGGTCCGGATGGACCAACCAACTCATAATAGGAGATGTTGCCTCTTTAAGGTCCGGATGGACCAACCAACTCATAATAGGAGATGTTTCCTCATTAAGGTCTGGAGGGACCAACCAACTCGTAATAGGAGATGTTGCCTCTTTAAGGTCCGGAGGGACCAACCAACTCATAATATGAGATGTTGCCTCTTTAAGGTCCGGAGGGACCAACCAACTCATAATAGGAGATATTGCCTCTTTAAGGTGCGGAGGGACCAACCAACTCGTAATAGGAGATGTTGCCTCTTTAAGGTCCGGAGGGACCAACCAACTCATAATAGGAGATGTTGCCTCTTTAAGGTCCGGAGGGACCAACCAACTCATAATAGGAGATGTTGCCTCTTTAAGGTCCGGAGGGACCAACCAACTCATAATAGGAGATGTTGCCTCTTTAAGGTCCGGAGGGACCAACCAACTCGTAATAGGAGATGTTGCCTCTTTAAGGTCCGGAGGGACCAACCAACTCATAATATGAGATGTTGCCTCTTTAAGGTCCGGAGGGACCAACCATCTCATAATATGAGATGTTGCCTCTTTAAGGTCCGGATGGACCAACCAACTCATAATAGGAGATGTTTCCTCTTTAAGGTCCGGATGGACCAACCAACTCATAATAGGAGATGTTTCCTCTTTAAGGTCCGGAGGGACCAACCAACTCGTAATAGGAGATGTTGCCTCTTTAAGGTCCGGAGGGACCAACCAACTCATAATATGAGATGTTGCCTCTTTAAGGTCCGGATGGACCAACCAACTCGTAATAGGAGATGTTGCCTCTTTAAGGTCCGGAGGGACCAACCAACTCGTAATAGGAGATGTTGCCTCTTTAAGGTCCGGAGGGACCAACCAACTCATAATATGAGATGTTGCCTCTTTAAGGTCCGGATGGACCAACCAACTCATAATAGGAGATGTTGCCTCTTTAAGGTCCGGAGGGACCAACCAACTCGTAATAGGAGATGTTGCCTCTTTAAGGTCCGGAGGGACCAACCAACTCGTAATAGGAGATGTTGCCTCTTTATGGTCCGGAGGGACCAACCAACTCGTAATAGGAGATGTTGCCTCTTTAAGGTCCGGAGGGACCAACCAACTCGTAATAGGAGATGTTGCCTCTTTATGGTCCGGAGGGACCAACCAACTCGTAATAGGAGATGTTGCCTCTTTAAGGTCCGGAGGGACCAACCAACTCGTAATAGGAGATGTTGCCTCTTTAAGGTCCGGATGGACCAACCAACTCATAATAGGAGATGTTGCCTCTTTAAGGTCCGGAGGGACCAACCAACTCGTAATAGGAGATGTTGCCTCTTTATGGTCCGGAGGGACCAACCAACTCGTAATAGGAGATGTTGCCTCTTTAAGGTCCGGAGGGACCAACCAACTCGTAATAGGAGATGTTGCCTCTTTATGGTCCGGAGGGACCAACCAACTCGTAATAGGAGATGTTGCCTCTTTAAGGTCCGGAGGGACCAACCAACTCGTAATAGGAGATGTTGCCTCTTTATGGTCCGGAGGGACCAACCAACTCGTAATAGGAGATGTTGCCTCTTTAAGGTCCGGAGGGACCAACCAACTCGTAATAGGAGATGTTTTCCCAATGTTCTGAAGGCTAAATAGAAAAAGCCTATCAAAACAGGGAAGCATCCCAAATGGCACCCTATTCCCTCCATAGTGTCCAAATGTATTGCACTATATAAGGAATATGGCACCATTTGGGAAGCATCCTAGAGCGCTGACAGCCCTGCTTTGAGACTGACTTAATCTGGGCACGTTTGAGCCAGAATAGAATATCATCATCATCATCAGACTGTCATATTGTCATATTTTAAACACAAGGGAAAATATTATAATGTGGATTTCAATGGGAAGGAGTTTTTTGGTGCACGTCAATTGATACGCTGTGAAGCATGGGTGTGTGATAAGGGTGATTTGAAATTGGCCCTTCTGTGATCAGGTGAATGAACGAAATAGCAGGTAAGAAAACGATAAGGTATCATCTGTTCTTTTTCTCACCGTGCCGGAATGATGGAGAGCTGGAGATGGCAGAATAAGTGGGTATAAAAACCGCAATGGTCTCCTTCCAACAAAACCTTGAGTGGAGGTGTGTGTGTGTGTGTGTGTGTGTGTGTGTGTGTGTGTGTGTGTGTGTGTGTGTGTGTGTGTGTGTGTGTGTGCAAACTGCCTGTGGGCGCAGTGATTGTGTTTTATAACAGAGGTGCTTCACTCTCGAAAGTGTTGCTCACTGCCGTGTCATCAGCTGGGAATTCACCACTATTTCCCAAAATAGCACCCTATTCCCTAAATAGTGCACTACTTTAGACCAGAGAATGGAACCCTATTCCCCTAAATAGTGCACTACTATTAACCAGGGGGAGTGGAGTGAAGAGAGGGGAAGGTATTGTTTTCATTTCCTCCTCCACGCCAGATGGTGATTCGGTATGTGAGATAAAAGGAGGATTGTCCTAGACTCGGACATCACATAGGGACAAGGTTAAAGGTTAATGGTTAATGGAATGTTTGCCTGTTTCACGTCTTCTAGGAGACACAGGTTATGTCCCAAATGGCAGCCTAGTGTGCTTCTTCTCCCTATGGGCCCTATATGAAGGACAACTATTATAACTATTCACCCTCCCCCCCCCCCCCCCCCAAAGTCAATACTTTGTAGAGCCACCTTTTACAGCAATTACAGCTGCAAGTCTCTTGGGGTATGTCTCTATAAGCTTGGCACATCTAGCCACTGTAATTTCTGCCCATTTTTCAAGGCAAAACTGATCCAGCTCCTTCAAGTTCGATGGGTTCCACTGGTGTACAGCAATCTTTAAGTCATACCACAGAATCTCAATTGGATTGAGGTCTGGGCTTTGACTAGGCCATTCCAATAAATGTACAGTGGGGAAAAATACGTATTTAGTCAGCCACCAATTGTGCAAGATCTCCCACTTAAAAAGATGAGAGAGGCCTGTAATTTTCATCATAGGTACACGTCAACTATGACAGACAAAATGGAGAGAAAAAAAATCCATAAAATCACATTGTAGGATTTTTTATGAATTTATTTTCAAATTATGGTGGAAAATAAGTATTTGGTCAATAACAAAAGTTTCTTAATACTTTGTTATATACCCTTTGTTGGCAATGACAGAGGTCAAACGTTTTCTGTAAGTCTTCACAAGGTTTTCACACACTGTTGCTGGTATTTTGGCCCATTCCTCCATGCAGATCTCCTCTAGAGCAGTGATGTTTTGGGGCTGTCGGAAGGAGGTTTGCTGATGGAAGGAGGGTTTCACTCAAAATCTCACGATACATGGCCCCATTCATTCTTTCCTTTACACGGATCAGTCGTCCTGGTCCCTTTGCAGAAAAACAGCCCCAAAGCATGATGTTTCCACCCCCATGCTTCACAGTAGGTATGGTGTTCTTTGGATGCAACTCAGCATTCTTTGTCCTCCAAACACGACGAGTTGAGTTTTTACCAAAAAGTTCTATTTTGGTTTCATCTGACCATATGACATTCTCCCAATCCTCTTCTGGATCATCCAAATGCACTCTAGCAAACTTCAGACGGGCCTGGACATGTACTGGCTTAAGCAGGGGGACACGTCTGGCACTGCAGGATTTGAGTCCCTGGCGGCGTAGTGTGTTACTGATGGTAGGCTTTGTTACTTTGGTCCCAGCTCTCTGCAGGTCATTCACTAGGTCCCCCCCCGTGTGGTTCTGGGATTTTTGCTCACCGTTCTTGTGATCATTTTGACCCCACGGGGTGAGATCTTGCGTGGCGCCCCAGATCGAGGGAGATTATCAGTGGTCTTGTATGTCTTCCATTTCCTAATAATTGCTCCCACAGTTGATTTCTTCAAACCAAGCTGCTTACCTATTGCAGATTCAGTCTTGCCAGCCTGGTGCAGGTCTACAATTTTGTTTCTGGTGTCCTTTGACAGCTCTTTGGTCTTGGCCATAGTGGAGATTGGAGTGTGACTGTTTGAGGTTGTGGACAGGTGTATTTTATACTGATAACAAGTTCAAACAGGTGCCATTAATACAGGTAACGAGTGGAGGACAGAGGAGCCTCTTAAAGAACAAGTTACAGGTCTGTGAGAGCCAGAAATCTTGCTTGTTTGTAGGTGACCAAATACTTATTTTCCACCATAATTTTGCAAATAAATTCATAAAAAATCCTACAATGTGATTTTCTGGATTTTTCCCCTCCATTTGTCTGTCATAGTTGACGTGTACCTATGATGAAAATTACAGGCCTCTCTCATCTTTTTAAGTGGGAGAACTTGCACAATTGGTGGCTGACTAAATACTTTTTTTTCCCCACTCTAAATGTTTCACCTTAAACCACTTAAGTGTTGCTTTAGCAGTATGCTTAGGGTCATTGTCCTGCTGGAAGGTGAACCTCCGTCCCAGTCTCAATTCTCTGGAAGACTGAAACAGGTTTCCCTCAAGAATTTCCCAGTCCCTGCCGATGAAAAACATCCCAACAGCATTATGCTGCCACCACCATGCTTCACTGTGGGGATGGTGTTTTCGGGGTGATGAGAGGTGATGAGAGGTGTTGGGTTTGCGCCAGACATAGTGTTTTTCTTGATGGCCAAAAAGCTTAATTTTAGTCTCATCTGACCAAAGTACCTTCTTCCATATGTTTGGGGAGTCTCCCACATGCCTTTTGGCGAACACCAAACGTGTTTGCTTATTTTTTTCTTTAAGCAATTGCTTTTTTCTGGCCACTCTTCCGTAAAGCCCAGCTCTGTGGAGTGTACGGCTTAAAGTGGTCCTATGGACAGATACTCCAATCTCCGCTGTGGAGCTTTGCAGCCCCTTCAGGGTTATCTTTGGTATTTTTGTTGTCTCTCTGATTAATGCCCTCCTTGCCTGGTCTGTGAGTTTTGGTAGGCGGCCCTCTCTTGGCAGGTTTGTTGGGGTGCCATATTCTTTCAATTTTTTAATCATGGATTTAATTGTGCTCCGTGGGATGTTCAAAGTTTTGGATATTTTTTTATAACCCAACCCTGATCTGTACTTCTCCACAACTTTGTCCCTGACCTGTTTGGAGAACTCCTTGATTTTCATGGTGCTGCTTGCTTGGTGGTGCCCCTTGCTTAGTGGTGTTGCAGTCTCTGGGGCCTTTCAGAACAGGTGTATATATACTGAGATCATGTGACAGATCATGTGACACTTAGATTGCACACAGGTGGACTTTATTTAACTAATTATGTGGCTTCTGAAGGTAATTGGTTGCACCAGATTTTATTTATGGGCATCATAGCAAAGGGGGTGAATACATATGCACGCACCACTTTTCCGTTATTAGTTTTGTAGAATTTTTTTTAACAAATTATTTTTTACATTTCACTTCACCAATTTGGACTGTTTTGTGTATGTCCATTACATGAAATCCAAATAAAAATCTATTTAAATTACAATTGAAAAACGCCAAGGGGGATGAATACTTTTGCAAGGCACTGTATATCTCAGGATGTTGTGTATCCCTGAAAACAATAATGTAAACCTTTTGAAAACATATGGTATCTTACCCCAAAAAAGTGGTCTCTCGGCCAGGAGTTGGAACCGGTTCAGGGAACCGAAACGAAAACCTGAAAAGAATGACATTTCTCAAGGAACAAAAAATGGAACCAGGAATGAAAGTGATCCATACTCTTCCGGAACAGAAGCGTTATTTTAAAAGCATGAGAACAGTTTAACGTTCTTTCATGTTCCAGGCATTTTTTTTTTGTTCCACAACAAAACACAACACAACGTCTATGCAAAGCCCTCAATCTGTCACTCTGCTGAAAAGATTTGCCTGTGTTTAGCCTACCTCTGAAGAATAGGCTACTCTAGCCCCTCCCCCCTCCGAAGCATAGGCTACTGTAGCCCCTCCCACCTCCAAAGTATAGGCTACTGTATTCCCTACTGTACTGACATTACAAGCTTGATTCAGAAGATGGAGAGAGATATTTTTCATTAGCTAGAAAATTGATTAATTTTTTCAATGCTTGTTAAGTGGACTATAGGTCTAGTTATCACGTTTCACGTTGGATTTATTAAATTGGTTTTTATTCTGGTGACACTCTGCACACACAATCTTGTTATCTAGCTAGCTCAAAGGACATTCAAAATTCCTCCATAGAAGCCACTCCTCCTAGGTATGATTCTGTGGACATAATTCAACTTTAACATGTAATCCATATTTCCTTTTTTGTTTTACATTGAAAAATGTATAAAACAACTTTAGAAACCGATGGGAACATACAGTGCTCTGCCTATAAAACAATTAACAGACATTTAGCCCTATTTCTCAGCCCCAATATCTATATACCTCAGCCCAATAACCCCCTTTATCCTGATTACTCACCCAACCCTAGCCCCGTTAACCCCATGCCCTAACCCTAACGCCTACATGCCAATACCCTCATATGGATACAATCAAGTACCGATACACCCATATCCAAGTACCAATACACCCATATCCAAGTACCGATACACCCATATCCAAGTACCGATACACCCATATCCAAGTACCGATACACCCATATCCAAGTACCGATACACCCATATCCAAGTACCGATACACCCATATCCAAGTACCGATACACCCATATCCAAGTACCGATACACCCATATCCAAGTACCGATACACCCATATCCAAGTACCGATACACCCATATCCAAGTACCGATACACCCATATCCAAGTACCGATACACCCATATCCAAGTACCAATACACCCATATCCAAGTACCGACACACCCATATCCAAGCACCGATACACCCATATCCAAGTACCGATACACCCATATCCAAGCACCGATACACCCATATCCAAGTACCGATACACCCATATCCAAGTACCGATACACCCATATCCAAGTACCGATACACCCATATCCAAGTACCGACACACCCATATCCTATGTTACTCATATACCCTGTTACCCACTTTGTCTAGGCCTGCATTCCCCAAGTCACCAACAGTAACCTACAGTGTGTCCATCTATTCCCTTTTATTTACATATTTTAGTCCTGTGACCTCTGACCTTTACATGCTAATCATTCCATAGATAAACTCATTGTACAGTAACATAACACATGTACCCCAGCCCCATTCACTTTTTTTCTTTTTTTCGACCACAGTCTTGCTGCCAGAAAGGATATGAATGGCCAATAGATGTCCATCCAGACCCATTCCTTGTATGAGCCTTGTGTATCACTACATATAAACCAGGTAAATGAATACTCATAAAACAGCTCCAGTACTCCTGGTCATTTTATTAGTTTTATAAAAGAGCTGAACATATACAACTCAACCCTTAGAAACAGGTATTTCATAGCCATCTACGATTGGACCTGTCAGGCCTTCATGTTGGCCATATTGAGTAAATATATAGGCATCATATATTACCTCATACTTTAATCTATATACTATATTATTAAGTCGTTGGATACGTTTATAGCCATACATGTAGCCCTACATGTGGATGTTAATGTGGACCTAAATACAAGAAGCACATACAAGCCGTGCGGTAGCAGAGAGATCAGTCAATGACTTGTGTGGCTGGAGTCTTTGACAATTTTTAGGGCCTTCCTCTGACACAACCTGGTATAAAGGTCCTGGATTCCAGGGAGCTCAGCCCCGGTGATGTACTGGGCCGTACACAATACTCTCTGAAGTGCCTTACGGTCGGATGCCAAGCTGTTGCCATACGAAGCGGTGATGCAGCTTGTCGAGATGTTCTCAATGGTGCAGCTGTAGAATTCTTTGAAGATCAGAGGGCCCACGCCAAATCTTTTCAGCCTGAGGGGGAAGAGGCATTGTCATGCCCTCTTCACGACTGAGTTGGTGTGTTTGGACCATGATAGGTCCTTAGTGATGTGGACACCGAGGAACTTGAAGCTCTCGATCCGCTCCACTACAGCCCTGTCGATGTGCTCGGCCCTCTGTTTCCTGTAGTCCACGATCAGATCCTTTGTCTTGAGGGAGAGGCTGTTGTCCTGGCAGCACACTGCCAGGTTTCTGACCTCCTCGCTATAGGCTGTCTCATCATCGTCTGTGATCCAGGATACAGTTGCAGAGGGAGGTGTTCAGTCCCAGAATGAACAGCATTCTCACATAAGTGTTCCTTTTGTTCAGGTGGGATGGGGCAGTCTGGAGTACTGCCAGTGTGGGGCTGTATAGCAATTGGAGTGGGTCCAGGGTGTCTGGGATGATGGTGTTGATGTGAGCCATGACCAGCCTTTCAAAGCATTTCATTGCTACAGATGTGAGTGATACTGGGCGATAGTCAGGTTACCTTGGCGTTCTTGGGCACAGGGACTATGGTGGTCTGCTTGAAACATGTATGTATTACAGACTCGGTCAGGGAGAGGTTGAAAATGTCAGTAAAGACACTTTCCAGCTGGTTAGCGTATGCTCTGAGTACGCATCCTAGTAAATCCGTCTGACACTGCGGCCATGTGAACTATATGGCCACTATAAGCCATACATTCCACAGAGCTGGGCTTTATGGAAGAGTGGCCAGAAAAAAAGCCATTGTTTAAAGAAAATATGGAAGAAGGTACTCTGGTCAGATTAGACAAAAATTGAGCTTTTTGGCCATCAAGGAAAATACTATGTCTGGAGCAAACCCAACACCTCTCATCACCCAGAGAACACCATCCCCACAGTGAAGCATGGTGGTGGCAGCATCATGCTGTGGGGATGTTTTTCATCTTCAGGGACTGGGAAACTGGTCAGAATTGAAGGAATGATGGATGGCGCTAAATACAGGGAAACCTGTTTCAGTCTTCTAGAGATTTGAGACTGGGACAGAAGTTCACCTTCCAGCAGGCCAAGGGGGGTGAAGACTTTCGCAAGCCACTGTACCTTTCCTTGGTACCTAGATCTTATCTATTTTTGCTAAATTTCTATTAAAAGTTATTGTAGTGAGATCATTTATTTCATTTGGGATATGTATTCCCAGTATATCCACATCACCATCAGACCATTTTATTGGTAAATTACATGGTAATGTAAAAATTGTATTTTTTAGTGATCCAATATGTAATATAGTACATTTGTCATAATTTGGTTGTAATCCAGAGAGGTTAGAAAATGTATCTAGATCCTCTATGAGGCTGTGGAGGGATTCAAGTTGTGGATTTAAAAGAAAACATGAATCATCAGCGTACAATGACACATTTGTTTTTAAGCCCTGGATTTCTAATCCCTTGATATTATTGTTGGATCTGATTTTAGTAGCTAACATTTCGATGGCCAAAATAAATATATATGCCTATTGTGTACAACCTTGTTTCACTCCTCTTGACAGTTTAAAACTCTCTGAAAAATAGCCATTATTTACTATTTTACACCTAGGGTTACTATACATGACTTTAACCCATTTTACAAGAGATTCTCCAAAATTGAAATGCTCCAGACATTTATATATAAACTCCAGTCGTACTTTATCAAATGCCTTTTCGAAGTCTGCTATGAATACCAGGCCTGGTTTCCCAGATTTTTCATAGTGTTCTATTGTTTCCAATACTTGCCTTTATTATCTCCAATGTATCGTTCATGTAAAAAACCTGTCTGATTAGGATGAATAATAGCCGACAATACCTTTTTAATTCTATGCGCTATACATTTTGCTACAATTTTTGCATCACAACACTGAAGTGTAAGGGGCCTCCAATTCTTTAATGGACTGGATCTTTATATTTCCCACTTGTATCCTGTTTCAGTAATAATGAAATCAGACCTTCTTCTTAAGTGTCTGATAATCTACCATTTACATAGGAGAGGTTAAAACATGCTAATAACGGTCCTCTGAGTATATCAAAAAAGGTTTGGTATACCTCGACTGGTATGCCATCCAACCCTGGAGTTTTCCCGGACTTAAAGTATTTAATTGCATCCAGAAGTTCTTCCTCTGTAATTTTACCTTCACATTAGTCTTTCTGTTTGTCTGTTAATTTGACGTTATCAATAGAAAGAAAAATCCCTACAATTAGCTTCAGTTAGAGGAGATGGAGGAGACTGAAATGAAAACATATGCTTAAAGTACTTTGCTTCCTCCTTCAAAATATCATTTGGTGAATCATGGGTGACTCTGTCAGTTGTAACCAGTTTCAGTAAATTATTTCTGGTAGCATTTCTATGTTGAAGATTAAAAAAGAATTTGGTGCATTTTTCCCCATTTTCCATCCAGTTTGCTTTATTTTTTTAATAATATTTTACACTTGATCTTTCTTGTATAAGTTTCTCCATTTCTTTTAGTTTTTCCTCTAATTTATTCTGAGCCTCTATGATACAGTTTTTATTGCTATCTATCTGTTCCGTTAGACCTTCCATTTACTCTGTTAGTGTAGACTCTTTTCACCAAAATTGCTTTAGTTTTCGAGATGGGTACTGAATTTCATGGCCTCTAAAGGCACATTTAAAAGTGTCCCATACAATAAGGGGATTTGCTGTACCTATGTTATGTTGGGAAAATATCAGTTATAAATTCCTCTGTCCTGTTAAAAACAAGTTATCTTTGATTAAAATTACAATATCCTCACCCACATGGAAATTCAGTAAGAGTAATGTATATGCCAATTATATGATGGTCCGACCACATTCTGTCCCCTATCAACACTTTTTAAACTTTTGGTGCCAACGAGAATGACATAAGAAAGAAGTCAAGACAACTAGCTTGATTGAGTCTCCGCTATGTATATCTCACTAGGTCAGGGTATTTAAGCCTCCATATATCTACTAGTTCTAATGTATCCATGACATTCATGATTTCCTTAAGAGCATGAGGGTGATAGTTTGTAGTGTGATTTCCTTTACGGTCCATTGAGCTATCTAAAACAGTATTATAATCTCCCACCATAATAATAGAGTCTTGTATTGCTTGCAGGGTTGATCATTTATTATATATATTGTCAAAGAAGTGTGGATCATCATTATTTTGTCCGTAAAGGTTAATGAGCCATATCTGTTTATGGTCCAATAACATATTCAAAATCATCCATCTACCTTGCGGATCTGTTTGGACAATTTGCACATTTGGATCTAAATTACTGTTAATTAACATCATCACCCCTTTTGAGTTTCTTTGCCCATGGGAGAAGTATATTCCCCCCCCCCCCTCCCCATTCCCTTTTCCACACAACTTCATCTAGAATTGTTGAATGGGTTTCCTGTAAACAATAGATATTATATTCCTTCTCTTTGAGCCATGTAAATATTGTTCTTCTTTTGTTATTATCAGCTAAGCCATTACAAAAATAACTGGCTATACTTCTTTCACCACTTACCATAATAAGATACAAGTTTCAAGTCTATTTATCATTATATATGTTTGTACATTTCACAATAAAAAATACCATAGTGATTGAGTGTCCATATCGCTGTACCATGGTATTTGCATTGTTACTAAGTAACCCTCCAATTGATCTCCATTATTCCCCCGCTAAAGCCCCTCCCCATCCCAAGTTGAGCCGTCATACCAGTGATCGGCATCCCACCCCCCCGGATCCCTAAGGCCCCCCGAGAGGCCAGGACAAATCCTTGGAAAACAGCACACAGTGCCACCCACAAAACAGAAGCATGTTTTTGGCGGTTGACCTGCTTCTGTTTTGTGGGTGGCACTGTGTGCTGTTTTCCAAGGATTTGTCCTGGCCTCTAGGGGGCCTTAGGGATCCGGGGGGACGGGGGTGGGATGCCGATCACAATGCCAATCCGGGTTATAGGTTAAAATCCTACGCATGAACTGCCGACATTATTACGCTTATTAATCGATAATGATGGAAAATAAGATATGCAAGATATTTGAATAGATATATATTTCTAATAGCTATATATATATATATATATATATATATATATATAAATAGCTATTAGAAATATATATCTATTCAAATATCTTGCATATCTTATTTTCTCCTGAGTGGCGCAGTGGTCTAAGGCACTGCATTGCAGTGCTAACTGTGCCACTAGAGATCCTGGTTCAAATCCAGTCTCTGTCGCAGCCGGCCGCGACCGGGAGACTCATGGGCGGCGCACAATTGGCCCAGCGTCGTCCAGGGTAGGGGAGGGAATTGCCGGCAGGGATGTAGCTCAGTTGATAGAGCATGGCGTTTGCAACGCCAGGGTTGTGGGTTTGATTCCCACGGGGGGCCAGTATAAAAAAAAAACATTTATTCACTAACTGTAAGTCGCTCTGGATAAGAGCGTCTGCTAAATGACTAAAATGTAAATGTAAAATTACATTTTTGTCAAGCAATTATTATTTTAGCAAACAATTATTGTGGTTCATCCTATATTCTCCCTAACATCCTTACCCCCTTGCAACAGATGTGGGATACACACACACACACACACACACACACACACACACGCACACACACACACACACACACATACTCTAACACACTCAACCACTTTCCGCCACAATCAACCATAAGCTCAGATGATCAATGGTTGTTACATCCCAGAGCCCAACTCAAGAAAGGACCTGATTTACGAATGCATATACAATTACAGCTGTTTGAGAAAGCATGCAAGATTGAGCAAAAATTGACAAAAATCTGAGATTTTATTAACCTATGTCAAGTCCTAGGTGATGGAGATCAGATCCACCCTCTTCCCCTGAGACACAAACACTCTGATTCCCCGTTGTAACCATTTTCCCCAAGCATCTCCATGCAGTCAAACCTTTGATTTTTTTGTGCCACCAGTGCCACAATAATATGCCACATGTCTGATTGTCCGAGTGTGACCCCCTCCCCATGGGTTACTGCAGCCAGTGTTGCCAGCACTGCCACTACCTGGGTGGGGGTACCCCACCGGAATCCCCACCGGCTAGGTACAAGGTCATCAAGGTTCTCATTAGCAGCTTTGAGGATTTCCTTGTAAATTATGCTCTCAAATCAGGGGGCTCTGGCTTTGTGGGACCAACCCTGCCAGGAAGGCTCAGAATCTTGAGGGGGCGGTGCTGCTCTAGTAGGTCTCTGACTGCTTTATCTTTCTGTTTTGGCTGCATATAGGCAACTCACAGCAGGTCCATAAAACAGATGGGGACTTCTCTTTGGTGTGTGGGTCGCTCAGGTGGGTGTCTAGGGTATAGGGTTGGGGACCGTTCCATCATGATAGGACAATTAAAAAATATACACTTTATTTTAAAATCCCTCATCTGCACAAAATTGAAAGCTGTCTCTCACAACCCCTGCTTACAGACATACGTTGGTTCTGGGATATTCAACCATTTCCTTTCTCACTCACTTAACGCTACACTTTTCCAAACACAAAAACACACACCACACCTTCCATCACAATACATCCCCCCATCCCACACATACTGTGCCTTCTATGTCTTCTGTTCCCTATGTTTTTATCTCCACTATGTTGATTGAGTACTTTTGTGTCCTAATTAGTTTTATTTGAAGATGTATTATTTCACTTGTTATCCTTTCTTGTAACGCCGTCTTATCCCTTTATAAAATACTATAAAATACTATAAATGTGTTTTTTTATTACAATCCCTACCATGGCTAGTATTGGGTGTTCCAGTATTCGACTCCTCAATTAGAACTTTCAGAATAGCCATGGAGTAGTCTTCGTGTCTCTGAACATTTGGTTGTCAATATACAGTTTATCGACGACGAGAGCAACACGCTTCCCTTTTAATCTATTTTCCTTGAAGATTGGGTACAGAACTTTGCGCCGTTCTGCAATCTCCCTCGGGAACTGATCATTAATGCCTATTTTCGTGCCAGCGAGTCTTTTAGAGAGGCTTTAAAAACATTACTTTATCCTTAAAGAAAGCAAATTTGGCAGGGATTGGACGCTCATATCTCTGTCCTCTTTGTACGAAACAGTGTACACGTTCAAGTTGGATTTGAAGGGATTTGAAGCGCTGTAAGTGAGAAGTCCTTCACAAATTTTTCGGTAACCTCTCCTTCTTTTTCTTGGATACCAGTAAGTACTAGATTTTCTCTCATCGATCTAGTCTGTATGTCTAGTAAGGCTTCTATCTTAGTGACTGTCCCTTTTAGCTTTTTTGTATCTTTCTCCATTATCGCAGCTTTTTCATCACTCATTTCAAGACTAGCTTTCAACTCCTTTACATCCTTACTGACCAACTCTAGACTGCCCAGTTTGTCATTTATCGACATCAACAGATCACTTTCCACACTTACCAGTCCCAGTGGTGAAAAGCATAAATAATCTGTATCCGTCGAGGAGTCGCGTTTCCTCTTGGAGATTGATCCTTCCGACGGTAAAAACAGGTAGACGTATATTTTCCATGTCCTTTTTCAGCCACGACTCAGAGAAACCTAGGACGTTACAGTTCTTTAGATCACGTTGATAGGATAGTCTCGAACGGAACTCGTCCAGTTTATTCTACAGTGATTGGAGAAGGGTAGAGGGGGTTTATCCACTCACCAACGTAGTCTCGTCAGATATCCCTCATCAAGCCGCTTCTTCCCTTTTAGAGTGTTTGGATTTGGGCCTGGTCCGGGATGAGCAGTATGTCCTTTCTAGAGGGATTTGGGCCTGGTCCGGGATGAGCAGTACGTCCTTTCTAGAGGGATTTGGGCCTGGTCCGGGATGAGCAGTACGTCCTTTCTAGACGGATTTGGGCCTGGTCCGGGATGAGCAGAACGTCCTTGCTAGAGGGATTTGGGCCTGGTCCGGGATGAGCAGTACGTCCTTTCTAGATGGATTTGGGCCTGGTCCGGGATGAGCAGTACGTCCTTTCTAGAGGGATTTGGGCCTGGTCCGGGATGAGCAGTACGTCCTTTCTAGAGGGATTTGGGCCTGGTCCGGGATGAGCAGTACGTCCTTTCTAGAGGGATTTGGGCCTGGTCCGGGATGAGCAGTACGTCCTTTCTAGAGGGATTTGGGCCTGGTCCGGGATGAGCAGTACGTCCTTTCTAGAGGGATTTGGGCCTGGTCCGGGATGAGCAGTTCGTCCTTTCTAGAGGGATTTGGGCCTGGTCCGGGATGAGCAGTACGTCCTTTCTAGAGGGAATTGGGCCTGGTCCGGGATAAGCAGTACGTCCTTTCTAGAGGGATTTGGGCCTGGTCCGGGATGAGCAGTACGTCCTTTCTAGAGGGATTTGGGCCTGGTCCGGGATGAGCAGTACGTCCTTTCTAGAGGGATTTGGGCCTGGTCCGGGATGAGCAGTACGTCCTTTCTAGAGGGATTTGGGCCTGGTCCGGGATGAGCAGTACGTCCTTTCTAGAGGGATTTGGGCCTGGTCCGGGATGAGCAGTTCGTCCTTTCTAGAGGGATTTGGGCCTGGTCCGGGATGAGCAGTACGTCCTTTCTAGAGGGAATTGGGCCTGGTCCGGGATGAGCAGTACGTCCTTTCTAGAGGGATTTGGGCCTGGTCCGGGATGAGCAGTTCGTCCTTTCTAGAGGGATTTGGGCCTGGTCCGGGATGAGCAGTACGTCCTTTCTAGAGGGAATTGGGCCTGGTCCGGGATAAGCAGTACGTCCTTTCTAGAGGGATTTGGGCCTGGTCCGGGATGAGCAGTACGTCCTTTCTAGAGGGATTTGGGCCTGGTCCGGGATGAGCAGTACGTCCTTTCTAGAGGGATTTGGGCCTGGTCCGGGATGAGCAGTACGAAAGCCAGAAACAACTTTGTACAAATCAAAGTTACGATCAGCGCAACAAAAAAAAACACACATAATAGCAGAATTGGTCAGGAGCCTGTAAAACGTCTGCTAGTCCCTCCAGCGCCATTATAGGGAAGGGCCGGTAAATATTTCACCGTTAGTCTACACCTGTTGTTTATGAAGCATTTGACAAATAACATTTGATTTATCTATGAAACCATTGATGATCCTGACGACGTGTACGTAGACACTGATGACATCATCACAGGCCTTCAGAGAGACTCTCACTGCACAGTGTATAATGCCATCTCTAATAGATAATCAGCACAGAGCCTTGACTGAAGAGAATCCGCACAAAGGACCTCCAATCAGGATTTCTGGAAAACCTGTGCATTTTGGGAAAGTTTCAGAATTTGGTGTTTTATTGATGGTGGTGGAAAACGCTGTCTCAGGTGCCACTCCAGAATCTCACATAAGTGTTAAATTGTGTTGAGATCTGCTGACTGAGACACACAGACACACAGCCACACACAAAAACGCACACACCCTTTAAACCCACTATGCTCCTTTGAGCCCCTCAATCCCCTCTTTCAAAATCACTGAGATCTCTTCTACAGGGTTTATTCATGATCAGAACATGGATTTATCCATGTGCAGCCATAATAAAGCCTTGTGTGATGTCTTGGTTCATTTATGGAACTTTTTCAGTGTCTGAAATGTGCAAGGCAAAGCATCTCTCTCTTTCTCTCTCTCTATCCCGCTCTCTCTCTCTCTCTCTCTCTCTCTCTCTCTCTCTCTCTCTCTCTCTCTCTCTCTCTCTCTCTCTCTCTCTCTCTCTCTCGCTCTCTCTCTATCTCCCCCCAAATGTCCCAAATCTTGCTGCTGTGATGGCACACTGTGGTATTTCACCCAATATATATGGGAGTTTATAGAAATTGGGTTTGTTTTCGAATTATTTGTGAATCTGTGTAATCTGAGGAATATGTGTCTCTAATATGGTCATACATTTGGCAGGAGGTTAGGAAGTGCAGCTCAGTTTCCACCTCATTTTGTGGGCAGTGTGCACATAGCCCGTCTTCTCTTGAGAGCCAGGTCTACCTACGGCAGCCTTTCTCAATAGCAAGGCTATGCTCACTGAGTCTGTACATAGTCAAAGCGTTCCTTAATTTTGGGTCAGTCACGGTGGTCAGGTACACTGTGTACTCTCTGTTTAGGGCCAAAAATATCTCTCTCTCCCCCATCTTTCTCTCTCCCTCTGAACGAGAGGCTAGCCCATTTCACTATAAAACATTTATAACACCTTACTCTAGAGAGCTGAAGAACCAAGGTCTCCCCTCCTGGGTCAGATGAGAGAAACACAGTGTCTGTGCCCTGGGGGGGGATTTAACAGCCCCTCTGGGAAAATGTTCCCACTTTCCCCTTCTAGAACTTTGGGAGAGAGAACCCCGTTAATGGTTTCCCTGACAACTTTACAAAGTGACAACAACGCCCTGGAAATGTAGATAAAGGGTGGCGTCTGACTGAAGCATAATGGCTAGTTTACATAATAGCATCTAATTAACCGGTCGATGATGTATTGGCCGACTTGTTTCCATCGTTTTCTCTTCTGTCCCAAGAATTCCATTTGCCTGTGATGTTCTTTCCGGAGCTTCTTAATCAAAGGGCTAACGTTGTAACTGGAGTCATTTACACACCGGCTAGGAGAGCCCATCCCTCAAAACTAGGGCTTAATGACACATAACACTGGCCCTCCCCGCCATTTCAGACACCGCGTCGGGAGAATAAGCATCTGACAAATGTCATATTGAATGCAGCAATGTTTTGGGGATTCTTCTGGAAAGACACCACGACATTGATAGTTGTCTGGCAGGCAGTAAAGACAAGAATCCTGTTTTAAAAACTTTAAAAGTATATAGTTGATTACTCCATTCCAACATTATGTAATCACTGATCTGACGTGTGCTGGATTGGTGAAAGCCATTTAGTGAAGACCTAGCTGTGATTAATCTAAGGATATAGGAGTGGTATTAGGCCATGCTAACCAGATTTAGCTGCTACATCGTTATACTGTTTGCTATATTAGCTTGTTGAGCCCATTTTAGAATACAAACACAGAATCACAGAAGATGACTGTTTAATATATTCAGTTTAATCTAATTGATGTCTTCTTTTGAGCATCTTCCTTTAACACCCCTCAACGACGGGCAGAATAATCTATTTTGAGTTCACCAGAATAATATGAGTATTTAATCAATATTAATGCAGAAAGAAAATATGTCAACATGTCACAGAATGCAGACATTGCAGCCAGTGATCACGTTTCATTAAGCCTAGTTGGCATCCCAAATGGCACCCTATTCCCTATATAGTGCACTACTTTAGACCAGAGAATGACACCCTATGTCCTATATAGTGCACTACTTTAGACCAGAGAATGGCACCCTATTCCCTATATAGTGCACTACTTTAGACCAGAGAATGGCACCCTATTCCCTATATAGTGCACTACTTTAGACCAGAGAATGACACCCTATTCCCTATATAGTGCACTACTTTAGACCAGAGAATGACACCCTATTCCCTATATAGTGCACTACTTTAGACCAGAGAATGACACCCTATTCCCTATATAGTGCACTACTTTAGACCAGAGAATGACACCCTATTCCCTATATAGTGCACTACTTTAGACCAGAGAATGGCACCCTATTCCCTATATAGTGCACTACTTTAGACCAGAGAATGACACCCTATTCCCTATATAGTGCACTACTTTAGACCAGAGAATGACACCCTATTCCCTATATAGTGCACTACTTTAGACCAGAGAATGACACCCTATTCCCTATATAGTGCACTACTTTAGACCAGAGAATGGTACCCTATTCCCTATATAGTGCACTACTTTAGACCAGAGAATGGAACCCTATTCCCTATATAGTGCACTACTTTAGACCAGAGAATGACACCCTATTCCCTATATAGTGCACTACTTTGCTCTAGGAAAAGCGTGTCATTTGGGACACAAACCAACTGTCATCAACAAGCACTATCTGTGAACCATGTGTATAATACATGATGGTTATAGTGTATTCTACATCATTATCAGACTGTGGGACTTGCATATAGCCTATGGTTACTGTTAAGCTCAGTAGTTTATCTTGCTGTAGCTATGGTTACCACTAGCAGTTCTATGATGAAGGACTTTGGCCTGTCATATGGAAAAAGAATCTCCAAAAATTCACAAGATCGGCAGCAGTGTTGTTATCTTGTGAAAGCCTTAAGTTCCACAAAGGAATGAAAGGATCGAGTAAGTAAGGGTAACACTTTACTTGACACTTAGCATCATAACACGTTATGGCATGGTCATAGCCATGTCATAATATGTCATAACAGCTGACATAACACTTTCATGACACATATATTTAGACCTGTGTTGACATATATTGCATTATTTTACGGCTGCTTATGACATCTACATAAGAGTGCCAAAATCCACAAAACTTACCACGGTAGTTATTTTATGGCCGGTTTATGACACCTACATAAGTAAATAGCTTGTAAATAGCATGTTCTATAACATTTCCTAAATTGGCAATTTTATTACCATTGTAATTGTACACACATTGATGACAGACATGTGACTAGCCTAATGCTCTGTCGCTGACGGTTATGACTGATGATGATTATGACTGACGTAGACCGTGTGTACGTGATAGGCTGGCTTAAATCATTACCCTTACAACAACTAAATGTTTTCCTGTGAGAGAGTCTATGAATTCCCATATTTTGGAATCAAAAGTTTCTTCACAGCATTGTTATTGTTTTAGTCCTCCATGGTTTTGCTTAGCACTGGGGGGAGACATTCAAACTGTTAGCTGCAGGTGCGCGCCTCATACGTCGGAAGAAGAGAAGCAGGAAGTGAAGAAATGTAAATGATCCTTGTCTCCTTATTCATCGGGTTTATAAGCATGGTTTCATTTTAGAAATGTTTATCCTAACTGTCATTTTATCGTGATTTTCACGAGTGTAGCCAAGCTAAGCTAGTTTACTTTGTAACATTATGTAGCTAGCTACAGTTGAAGTCGGAAGTTTACATACACTTAGGTTGGAGTCGTTAAAACTCGTTTTTTCAACCACTACACACATTTCTTGTTAACAAACTATAGTTTTGGCAAGTCAGTTAGGACATCTACTTCGTGCATGACACAAGTAATGTTTCCAACAATTGTTTACAGACAGATTTTTTCACTTATAATTCACTGTATCACAATTCCAGTGGGTCAGAATTGTACATACACTAAGTTGACTGTGCCTTTAAACAGCTTGAAAAATTCCAGAAAATGATGTCATGGCTTTAGAAGCTTCTGATAGGCTAATTGACATCATTTGAGTCAATTCGAGGTGTACCTGTGGATGTATTTCAAGGCCTACCTTCAAACTCAGTGCCTCTTTGCTTGACATCATGGGAAAATCAAAAGAAATCAGCCAAGACCTCAGAAGGAAAGTTGTAGACCTCCACAAGTCTGGTTCATCCTTGGGAGCAATTTCCAAATGCCTGAAGGTACCACGTTCATCTGTACAAACAATGGTACGCAAGTATAAACACCATGGGACCAAGCAGCCGTCATACCGCTCAGGAAGGAGACGCGTTCTGTCTCCTAGAGATGAACGTACTTTGGTGCGAAAAGTGCAAATCAATCCCAGAACAACAGCAAAGGACCTTGTGAAGATGCTGGAGAAAACAGGTACAAAAGTATCTATATCCACAGTAAAACTAGTCCTAAATCGACATAACCTGAAAGGCCGCTCAGCAAGGAAAAAGCCACTGCTCCAAAACCGCCATAAAAAAGCCAGACTACAGTTTGCAACTGCACATGGGGACAAAGATCGTACTTTTTGGAGAAATGTCCTCTGGTCTGATGAAACAAAAATAGAACTGTTTGGCCATAATGACCATCGGTATGTTTGGAGGAAAAAAGGGGGTTACTTGCAAGCCGAAGAACACCACACCAACCGTGAAGCACGGGGGTGGCAGCATCATTCTGTGGGGGTGCTTTGCTGCAGGAGGGACTGGTGCACTTTACAAAATAGATGGCATCATGAGGAAGGAAAATTATGTGGATATATTGAAGCAACATCTCAAGACATCAGTCAGGAAGTTAAAGCTTGGTCGCAAATGGGTCTTCCAAATGGACAATGACCCCAAGCATACTTCCAAAGTTGTGGCAAAATGGCTTAAGGACAACAAAGTCAAGGTATTGGAGTGGCCATCACAAAGCCCTGACCTCAATCCTATAGAAAATGTGTGGGCAGAACTGAAAAAGCGTGTGCGAGCAAGGAGCCCTACAAACCTGACTCAGTTACACCAGCTCTGTCAGGAGGAATGAGACAAAATTCACCCAATTTATTGTGGGAAGCTTGTGGAAGGCTACCCGAAACGTTTGACCCAAGTTAAACAATGTAAAGGCAATGCTACCAAATACTAATTGAGTGTATGTAAACTTCTGACTCACTGGGAATGTGATGAAAGAAATGAAAGCTGAAATAAATAATTCTCTCTACTATTACTAAGTGGTGATCCTTACTAGGATTAAATGTCAGGAATTTGAAAAACTGAGTTTAACCCTCCCATTGTCCTAGGGTCAAAATGACCCGCCACTGTGTTGAACCAACTTTATTTAATTTTTATATTTTTTGGATCATTTGTGAGAAGGAGGCAGTGATACTTTGGCTAAGGTGTATGTAAACTTCCGACTTCAACTGTAAGTCAATGAGATGAAAATGTATCTTCATTATAAACGTTTTTTGGTCTTAAATTGTTACGTTTTTTGTTGTTAGCTGTCCATGGGTTTTTGTTACATTTAATACACAGGCCTCTTCTGTAATTTGTTTCTACAATTAGCATTGTATATAGAGAGAGACTCATTTGCACTGGTGTTGCCTCAACAATGCATGGGTGTATTTAATTGTTTTACACACCATATTCAGTGACAGGGCAGCTAACATTAGCTAAACAAACACTAACTATAGGGTAGCTAATGTTAGCTAAACAAACACTAACTATATGGTAGTTAACTGTTAGCTAAACAAACACTAACTATAGGTCAGCTAACATTAGCTAAATAAACACTAACTATAGGGCAGCTAACGTTAGCTAAACAAACACTAACTATAGGGCAGCTAACGTTAGCTAAACAAACACTAACTAGATGGTAGCTAACTGTTAGCTAACTAGCTAGCTGCATGCATAGTTGACAGCTAGCTAGCTTTAGCTAGCTATGTCATGAAAACATTGAGAAAATGGCATTGTAGTGTATTTGAGAATGTGTGAAAGTGTTGCTATTGCCATAGTACGTTTGGTGTATTCGTTTTTCAACTTTCTTTAGAGGTGTCACTGTATTGTAGCTCTATTCTGATTCCTGTTCTTTACTTATATTTTTTAGAGAAGGTAACGCATCTGCTGCATCCAGGGGTGGAGTTGAAGACCTTGAGGGAGGCTGCAGAAACTAACTTGGCAGGGAAAAACACATATTAATAAATAATACGATTTATAGAGTTAAATCGTTTGTGGTTGTTGTAATGAATTCTTTACAGTATATATATATATATATATTTTTATTTTATTTTTCATCATATTTGAAAACCTCTTAGATGTTCAGGTTCTGGTTTTATTTATACATCTATGTGTGGACTCCATAGATCGACATGGCTTTGTCGCTTTTCCGACTGTCCATCAACTCCTGGCTGAACCCTACATCACAGCCACTGACAAAGCACATGCCTGCAGTCCTTACACCGTATCGCAGAAGGCGAGAGTGGTTTCATCACTGTAGCACATTCATCACTCTCTCTCTCTCCCCCCCTCTCTCTCTCTCTCTCTCTCTCTCTCTCTCTCTCTCTCTCTCTCTCTCTCTCTCTCTCTCTCTCTCTCTTCTCTCTCTCTCTCTCTCTCTCTCTCTCCTCTCTCTCTCTCTCTCTCTCTCTCTCTCTCTCTCTCTCTCTCTCTCTCTCTCTCTCTCTCTCATTCAGAGACCAATTTATAGTCATTCATCTATAGATTTTAAACAAAAAAAACACTTTCTGTTTGTCGTAGACGGACAAGATGAATATGAGATGAAAGGTCGAGTTTCTAACGAGTTCAGGAAAACCTAGCTCTGTGAGACATTCACAGCGATGAGGGCAGACGTTTTAATCAAGAGGCCTTTAGAAAATAAAAATATGTACACACAAATATGTATTTTACAGTTATAAAGGAGGTGAAATCTTATAGGTAGTCATTTTATAATTTGATTATACTATATTTAGAAAGGCTATAAGTCATTTCAAGCCTTATTCATACGCTTTTGTTGAATAGGAAATACATCATATAAAATATTTCAGATTTTCATCATATTTGTACTGTGTCCTCTTAAGTGACTACACCTTAGCTAAATGTATAACTAAATGTTTGAGATTTTAACCTTTCTTGGGAGTATGCAACATTAACAGTTATTGTTTATGGCCCTCTCATGCTAAAAATTTTGGAATAACATAGATTACATTTTCAATTTAATTTAGTTACATTTAACTTTTTTTAATAAGTTGTAAAAAAATACACTTTATGATCATCCTGTGTCCCTTTACTTGGACTAAGAAAATACACTTTTTTGACACTGTCAAGAAGCATTGTGACCATCATTATCATATAAGCCAGATAGGCCTATCACCTACAGGCCCTGATATCAGTCATCAGTCAATAAGAGGGTGTCTTGTCCTGCTCCTGAAATCTGCTCCTGCATTCATCCCAGTCATCAGCAACAGAGCATTGGGGTCGGTGCAGGTCTGACATCAATGTGTGCAAAATTAGAATGATAACATTTCAGAAAATGTTTCATAACATAAACATATACTGTTGACAAGTAGGCTATGGTGTAATGAATATTTTGCCTTGTGTGGTAGGTTGTCCTGGGTTTTGACACTCTTATGTAGGGGTCATGACCGGCCATAAAATAGCACAATATATGATTAATGCCACCCCCCCCCCCCCCCCCACAAATTTGTCAGGGCATGTACTCTACAAGACGTCTTTGGGTGGTGGACTATACATGATACACACAGGAAACTGTTGAGCGTGAAAAACCCAGCAGTGTTGCAGTTCTTGACACAAACCATGCCACCTTCAAGGCACTTCAATAAGTTATCTTGTCCATTCACCTTTTAATGACACACATACACAATCCATGTCTCAATTGGCTCAAGGCTTAAAAATCTTTCTTTAACCTGTCTCCTCCCCTTCATCTACACTGATTGAGGTGGATTTAACAATATCCATAGATTGTCAGTCAGCATATGTACAATTACGTAGAACTGCATGAAATGTTTATAAAAGGCAATTTTTTCTTGGACCTGCAAACACGATGACAGATTCATTCAAAGCTTTTACTATAAAGGAGATCTTTCTACCCCTACTCTTGTCCACGGTGGTCCCACAACCTTCTGGCCCGCAGCCCTGTGCGCTATCAACATTCCTGCGTTGCCATGTAATAGTTAAAGGACGAAGAACAGTTTCTAAAACTGCATATCTAAGGCCCTGGTCTGTCCTAGAAGTGAGGGTAAACGGTAGACATGTTATCTATCCACTTTGTTTAAATTATTATTGTGGGTATAGGGGAGGATCGCTTTTTTTTTTTTTTTTTTCAAGCGTTCGGCTTAGACTCTTAAGGATTAAGGAAGTAAGTAAGTATGTGCACTTTATAGGGAAGATGGTGCCATTTGAGACACATCCTCTGGTGAGAGGAACGGCATGACAGGACTAACATCATTCACTGGTCCCAGATGAAGGCAGTTGTCAGGCATCTTCTGGGGCCAAAAGGTTTTAACGGAACTGTGTTTTGGGATTTGCACACAGCTTGGGCTTGTTCTCAGATGGAGACGGAGCGGAGAGGTAGAGAAGAGGCCACTTTGAGTGTCAAGCCGATGAAAGGAGATGTGGAGTCCTTGTAGAGAAAGAGAGAGGAGAGAGAGAGAGAGAGAGAGAGAGGGAGGGAGAGAGAGAGAGAGAGAGGGAGAGAGAGAGAGAGAGAGAGAGAGAGAGAGAGAGAGGGAGAGAGAGAGAGACAGAGACAGAGACAGAGACAGAGACAGAGACAGAGACAGAGACAGAGACAGAGACAGAGACAGAGACAGAGAGAGAGAGAGAGAGAGAGAGAGAGAGAGAGAGAGAGAGAGAGAGAGAGAGAGAGAGAGAGAGAGAGAGAGAGAGAGAGAGGAGAGAGAGAGAGAGAGAGAGAGAAGAGAGAGAGAGAGGGAGGGAGAGACCTCCTAGCAGTTAACTGAGAGCGCTAGTCCACACTATCCCCCTGTGGACACTAATTGCTATGTAATTACACCATGCAGGAACGGCACAGCAATGACCATCTGATGTCTTCCCAGACCAACAGCTGCCATACGCTGTGCCCCAAACGGCACCCTATTGGTCCTGGTCATGAAGGGAATAGGGGGCCGTTTGGGACGCACAAATAGAGAATGTAGGAAGCACAATGGCTTAATTAAAAAAACACCTCTCTAGTTTGAGACTAGCCAAGTGTGATTAGTGGTCATTTAGCTTACATTATACCAGACATCTCTAGTGTGATTAGTGGTCATCTACGTTATACCAGACAGCTCTAGTGTGATTAGTGGTCATCTACGTTATACCAGACATCTCTAGTGTGATTAGTGGTCATCTACGTTATACCAGACATCTCTAGTGTGATTAGTGGTCATCTACGTTATACCAGACATCTCTAGTGTGATTAGTGGTCATTTAGCTTACATTATACCAGACATCTCTAGTGTGATTAGTGGTCATTTAGCTTACATTATACCAGACATCTCTAGTGTGATTAGTGGTCATTTAGCTTACATTATACCAGACATCTCTAGTGTGATTAGTGGTCATCTACGTTATACCAGACATCGCTAGTGTGATTAGTGGTCATCTACGTTATACTAGACATCGCTAGTGTGATTAGTGGTCATTTAGCTTACATTATACCAGACAGCTCTAGTGTGATTAGTGGTCATCTACGTTTATACCAGACAGCTCTAGTGTGATTAGTGGTCATCTACATTATACCAGACATCTCTAGTGTGATTAGTGGTCATTTAGCTTACATTATACCAGACA
>NW_028161340.1:0-50865 GCF_964263955.1 Coregonus lavaretus
CATAAAAAGGTTCCTTTCTCACTGTAACATTCAGTGTACAGATCCATTCCCTGTATGTATAGCATGATTGAGTAAACTATGTAGCCATCACAGCAGGGCTGCAAGGCACAAAGCAAGTCAGTGAATTCTGCCTTCCTTATCTGGGGACCTGCCATATCTGTTTGTGGTGATGTAAGGACAGGAGAATGTCAGGTTCACTTGTAGATCAAGTCAACCATGCATTATCTCAAACAGTGGAGCTCAGCCCCAACAGCCCCAACCCCAGTAGCACTGAGCAGCACTGAGCCCTTCAGAGCTAATACACCACGGCATGGCGGCATGGCCACAGGATGGATCCCAGCAGAGCACAGAGAGAGGAGCCATAGAAAGGAGCTTAGAAAGGCACCAAACAATGGCCCCGGGGCCTGGACACCCCCCTCTGACACAGGTCATAACCCTAGCCTCCATTCGACTTACAAGTATGCCTAACCAAGCGTTGTTGCCAGATCTTTGTTATCGAGCTGATGGTTTAGACTGAGAGAGGGATGAATTCAGTGGAATATGTGTTTTTTGATCAAAATAATGATGTGAACTCTTTAATGTGAGTGCTGGTCAATAATAGTGTTGATAGAAATGTGGAGCGCAGTGAAAGTCAGAGAGAACGCCAGATAATTACCATTTCACCCATCTGAAGAGACCCCAGTCTTAATATTGGTTTAAGCCCAATAAATAATTGATGCATGCAATCACAAATTGGTTCCCAGCCTAAAGTTTGGGGCCATTATTTCATTAGATGGAGCCACATTCTTTGTGCCAAAATTATTTGTGTGTCCAACATAGAAATTCAAATCCGGTTAGTGCAGATAATAGTCTGGTTTTACCAACCACATCCAAGAGGGTATTACTTTCAGACAGAAAGGATAGGTCGACCTTATATACAAAATAAAATAAATCAAATACATTGTTGTTTTTTGGTTATTTATTAGTGTGCTGTGGCAGTCAGTGTGTTGCCAGTAAGCAGTAACATAGAGGTGGTGTACTGTAACTACTATCCTGGGGTGTCTTCTTGCATACGTAATTGGATGTTGTACTGTAAATAATTGCCTGGGCATGTGCCAGTGCAATGATGATGATGATTTGTGTGTGTGCATGTGTGTGCATGCTTATATGTGAGTGTGTGTATGCATTTGTGTGCTTGTGTTTGTGTGCACGTGTGTGTGTGCGTGCACCCGCATGCGCGTGGACGTCTGTGCACGTCTGCCCCATCCGTACTCCACTCTCAAGTCCCACTGATTCTCCTTTCCAGCCATGTTGAATCCTCTTTCCTTATCAGGCGAGCCCAGGCCTGCATCAGGCTCTCCTTGCTATGACAGAGGCTACAACAATAGGCCTGCGATACCGCTGCTTAGCGCTGCGTTTCGAAGGGGAAACCTGCCACGGGCGCAGATTAACAACAACACACACACAAAAAAATAGATTGCAGCCTCCAAAACAAAACATTTTTCAGAATGCCTTCTCTTGATTAATGAAGCAATGACAAGAAGAAAAATATAATTTCGGAGCAGAAAAATCCACGCCACCACTTGTTCAAGTTTAGGGGGTAGCTAACAATAAACATATTGAAGGGAGAGGGTGGGAACGGGAGGAGATAAATGTCTGAGTGATGGCTTGAATAATTTCTGGAGCTTTTTTTGGAGCATGGACGGCAGGACCTCATTTCTCACCTTGTTCTAAATGACACAATAAAAGCCCTCCTGGGCCTGACAGACACCACCTCTCTCCCAGGTGCAAATTAAGACAGTATCTTGTCATTTTCTTTTTCGTCTCTACTCTCCAGGTAAGACACTCTGTTCACAACCAAAAGGAGAGTCTACTCTTCTCAGAAAACACACATAATACTATAAATGATAAAGAATACTGTAGAAGCTAGCCTCAATCATTTGGTTACAGTATATAATACACATATTTCTGACAAAACTCATGATAGAAATGTAGATTTTTAAAGAACTGTGAAACTAAAACAATGTCTTAATATCTTAATGCGAACACATTATTGTTAAGAACATGACACAGGGTTTGTCTCTGCCCTTTGCTTCACATGTGACAACATTTCTACTGCCAGCTGCTTCCCTGATGTGGCTTCCTGTCTCTCCACTCAGAAACACATCACACCGGACCAAATGTCTCAGACAATATAGCCTACAACAGGGTTCTTCAATTCCGGTCCTGGAGGGCCGAAACACTTCTGTTTTTCATTTCTACCTGGTAGTTAATTGCACTCACCTGGTATCCCAGGTCTGAATTAGCCCCTGATTAGAAGGAGAGGATGAAAAACAGAGGTGTTTCGGCCCTCCAGGACCGGAATTGAAGAACCCTGGCCTACAATATACAAAAAATGTGTCTCTTGTCCTTTTTAATTTCCTTCTGATATATAAGGAACAACAACAACAAATGTAGTGTTCCCAGGATATGACCAATAAGTATATAAATTCACCTGCCTCCTGTTGTAGATACATACCATGTTTTCTGTCTGTTTTAGGGGTTGACCTCAATATGTACACTGTCCTAAATATCTTAGCATCACTGCCAACTGATGGCTAAAGTAAAAAGAGCAGCATTCACTGAAAACAGACCTTACAATAGACCTTTATAATGAGCATTATGAGCATAGAGCAGGAGGCTACATCCTCATCATGCATCTAAAACAGACAGACCTCTAAATCTGCAGCTTATTATTAGCCTGCCTCTGAATCAATTATCAACACCTAGCGACGGAACCCAGCTAACCACCACACTGGGGCCTACTCTGGCCCAGCCGTGGGCCTTTTTTCACATCCTGTCCCGCTTTGTGTAATTACTACGTCTAAGACACCTGCTACTCAATAGCTTCGACCCAGACGTGTCATTTAGCCCCCGATTGCAGAAATATATGTCTGAGTGTCACTATTCATTTGGGTTAATTTGGGAGTGTTGGCTGTTAGGGCCGTGCGTGTCTGGACTGGGCTGGCTGAATGTGCTTGTCGCTCACCTGGTTGTGTGGCGGGGCTGGCTGGTGTAATTGGAGCTTAATAGTCTGATTGATCAGCGGAAGAAGTGAGAGAAGTGAAGGATGAGGCTGAGTGCTGGCAGCTCCATCAGTCAGAGAGGAGAAGAGAGAGAAAAACCAACCCTGGGCAGAACAGAACGCAACCAAACAGGGTACTGACAAGCTGGGGTTGCAGCTTTGGGCAGCTCATTTTCTATTTCTGTCTGGGCTCTCGCTCAGTGGTTTTTCTCTCTCTCTCTGGTCTCTCCCTCTCTCTCTCTGGGCCCTCTGCCTCTCTCTCTCTCTGGTCTCTCTCCCTCTCTCTCTCTGGGCCCTCTGCCTCTCCCTCTCCCTCTCTCTCTCTGGTCTCTCTCCCTCTCCCTCTCTCTCTCTGGTCTCTCCCTCTCTCTCTCTGGGCCCTCTGCCTCTCTCTCTCCCTCTCTCTCTCTGGTCTCTCTCCCTCTCTCTCTCTGGGCCCTTTGCCTCTCCCTCTCCCTCTCTCTCTCTGGTCTCTCTCCCTCTCTCTCTCCCTCTCTCTCTCTGGTCTCTCACTCCTTCACACACTATTATTTTATTTGGACTTCAGTCCCTGCGTCCTTCTGGGGTAAATTACTTTATCGAGAGAACATTATATTTCTATGGTTGATACAATGCACCGAGAAGCTGAAATCAGTTCAACGTATTCTGTCATTAACGTACCACTTATTTTTCTTTCTTTGAAGACAATATCAATTAGGAAAAAGGGAGGGACATTTAGAACTAGTGTGATCATCTAACACTGATAAAGCATGAAGAACAACTTTGGTTGGACCTTTGATCCAGCAGGTCTGAGTGTCTAACCAGAGGCGTGTGTGTGTGTTAACAGGTTCCTATAGCAGCAGCAGGCTGTGTGTGGATAGCTACAGTACCTCACAACAAACCCAGCACCCCTGCGGCCTGGGGCTGCTGCCACGGCCTTCCTATCAACTGTGAAATCTGCTTTCCTCTTTGATAAAGGCTGGAGATGTGACCCTATCTCTGTCCTACAGAGGCCCAGATTTCCTGTCATGCTCTTCCCCCCCTATTTTTCTCTCTCTCTTTCCTCTTGTCTGCTAGTCCTGCCTGGACAACTGTAATGCACCACTTGCTGTTCTCCCCCAGCGTCATCCATCACTCCCTAGCCATAGAGAGCCACAGCAGACCCACAGAGCCACAGCAGACCCCCAGAAAACCCATAGAGAGCCACAGCAGACCTACAGAGAGCACAGCAGACCCACAGTAGACCCATAGAGAGCCAGAGCAGACCCACAGTAGACCCATAGAGACCCACAGTAGACCCACAGTAGACCCATAGAGAGCAACAGCAGACCCACAGTAGACCCATAGAGACCCACAGTAGACCCACAGAGAGCAACAGCAGACCCACAGTAGACCCATAGAAAGCGACAGCAGACCCACAGTAGACCCATAGAAACCCACAGTAGACCCATAGAGAGCCACAGTAGACCCATAGAGAGCCACAGTAGACCCATAGAGACCCACAGCAGACCCACAGTAGACCCACCGAGAGCCACAGTAGACCCACAGTAGACCCATAGAGAGCCACAGCAGACCCACAGTACACCCATAGAGACCCACAGCAGAATTACCGAGAGCTAGGTCCCTCTGCCTGCTGCCTCTGTCTGGCTCTGGAGAACCAGCACTACAGACTCACCACCTCTCACCAGACTATGGAATGGATGTAGTTGAATAACCCAAGCTGGCATGATGTAGTGGTAAAAAAAGGTAGCTCTCTTTTATATCAGGGTTCAGATGGACCTGCAAACTGTATTGTTAGGGGATCTGAAAAACCACGATCAATGGAAAATATCATTATACTCTTGGGTAAAGTATTTATTTTTTAGGGCAATATCGGTAGGAACGTTACAAATAGGGAGGTTCAAGACCCTCATAAGACGTCACAGTAAAATGGAGGGATGTACTGCAAAAGGAAATAGCAAAATGATATTATACTGGGAAGAGGGGGTCATCTGAGGACATCTGAGGGTTGGAGTTAAGATCAGAATGGTGGATTGGCCGCTGTGTGTGATAAACCAGCACTTGAAGAAAGAGGAAATTAGGAATATATGCATAATTATTTGACTACATGTACCGTACATGTGAGTGAAAATAGCTGTAAGTAGTAGGGCCGGGATAATACCAGTATCGCCATACTCGTAAGTATCGTGGCAAGTAAACAAAACACGAAAACAGCCCTAATGTTGGAAAAAAACATAATTATGTTATCACCCAGAGTCACATGTATTTATTTTTAAGCTATAGCACACACTATTTTACACACAGCAGGTTTTTAAAGGACCAAAGAGTTTGGTCTGCTTTGTGTTTGAATTTTTGCCATGGAAAAAATATTGTGATACAGATATCGTCCCGGCCCTAGTAAGTAGCAGTAGTCCGTTAGTTTATTCCAATCAGGGGAGGGGTGGTGGAGTTAAACAAAGAAAAAGGGGGAGATTAGAAATGATGCAAACAATTAAATTGATAGAACCCAAAATCGATCCGCAATATTAAAGCTGCGTTTACCCTCCACTACCCCACTGTTGATGAGAAACCTTGCCTGAAACCTGAAGAATTGCTTTAGCTCCTCCATCTTGAATCCTAGGCTTTAGCTCAGCTAGCTAACACAGTTTGTATGCAGTTACCACTCGTCCCCTCTGACTCCTGAACCCTACGCTCCTCATTGGTGTAATCATCAGACTCATAACACACAACTGGCCAGCCCTGACAGTCTCTGTTACTACCATGATGGACAGCACCACAAGTGCAAGCTTTATGGAATAATCACAATGAATCTCTGCATCATTGGACTTTTTCAAGTGGTGAGACCGCATGACTTACAGTACTAGCTAAGTTTGCATGTATGCTACAATCACGGAAGGCTCCTTGATCTAGATACAGAAGTCTGCGAGTGACGTGTCTGAAATACCCTTTTTGATTCCAGCGAGGGCATATCAATATCACACAAGAAGGTCACATGTTTCCAGCTTGGATTTCAAAGTGTGAGAGAGAAAGACAGGTGACGTTATTGCATTAGAGCTGCCATGCCATGGGGTAATTCATTCACCTCTGTGGTTTCACAATCTAACACAGAGAGAAGAGATTTAATAGTCCCTAGAGGTCATCCTTCATGAGAATGACTGAGAGCCCCTCTTGGGTGAATGAAGTAGAGACCCATGAACCAATCAGGGTTTACATCTACCTTAAAATGCTTTATACTCCCTTCCTGACCCTATAGAGGAACACCAGGCTGGTCTGACATGCATCAAAACTACCCAGCTCTCTCTTTTCTTTCTCTCCATTACCCTGCTCCTTTCTCTTAGTCCCTATTTTATTTGCCCTCCTAAGGCATTCTCTGTCTCTGGTGAGACATTTGAGCTGGTTTCTGTCTTTAAATGTGAGTATTTTTAAGACGCAGAATACAACTAATTCCCTTTCCTCCCCCACTAGAAAACAACAGCTAAAATACCTTTCTGGGGAAGTTGCCAGTTACTGTATATACACAAGCAAACTCTTTAATGACCAGGTGGTTGGTATTACAAGCCTTGCAGTGTAAGATGAGTCGCTGATGGAAATAGGAGAGCATTGATTGCCAGCTTTCTTGTTTATCTATAGATTTGTTGAATATGAAGTATGTTCGTATTACAGTAAAAAAAGGCAGCTCAATAAAACCAAAATACGCTACTGGAGTTCAGCTAGGCTTTAATGAGGTATTGTGTGAAGTTGCTAACAGCCAGCAGCTCATTTGAGAGATGACTGAGACTAAGAGAGGAGAGGAGAGGAGGGCAAGCAGTGAAGCATGGTTATGTACCCATGAGAATAGACACACACAGGAGAGATCGTTAAAGGCAATATGCCAGAGAGCTCTTCCTCTACCTTTAATTGAGAGAAGATGGTATATTCTCTCTAACCCCTCCACAACCCATTACAGGTGAAGACTAGCACCTGGCTCAGTTAGACGCCTAAAGAATGGAGGATCTCAGGGAAGGATTCAGGCGAAGGCAGAGGGCTGTACTAAGAACCTAGATCATTCAAATATTGTCCAACAGCTCAGTCTCTTAGAATGTGATCATTTTTAAATGTACTTATTTCAGCACGTAGTGTTACTTACTACATCTTAACCACATGTTTATGAAGTATACAAATGTAGGAAACCTTTGGTGCAAATACTCTGATAACTGCAGCTCAACCATATGAGGATACATTTGACACTTGTTCACTCTGAGGGCAATAGACTGTCACATTGGCTACATACCTCTCATGTAAATTCATGCAAAAATGGAAGAGAACTATATTTGCATGTAATGCACAGTAGTGGCTTGAGGTGTTCATCCTTAGAATCACTCTTTGCTTGAGGATAACAGGCATGGACCCGAAAAGAATCCATATTTCATGGTTAGATGAAATATTTAAAGCCATTGATGACTTTAGAACCATGAGGGGAGCTTAGAAAACAGTCAGAAAGCTCAGAGAATGATTTAATAAAGTTATAGCATTAAAGAAATCAGAGAGAATGGGCAGGGCCTCTGAGTCTAAAATCCTCATGGACTTTTCCTTATGTTTCTTAACAGGATGAATGTGAGATTGGTTACAATTTTTAATAAGAATTTCCTTAATTAATCCGAATGCAAAATGAAATATCAAAACCCTGGAGGACTCGTCGTTTCACCAGAGCACCAGGTCAACATATTTTCCAGCCGTTAAAGAGGAACTTCACTGGGACGTCTTAAGACTAGAGGGGCCAGCTGATTGATGTAAAGCTGGGTTGAGAATAGTAACATCAAATATAATGGCTTGTTAGTTCATTGAATCGAGGGTCTGGACTCAACTAAAAAATTCCCCAATTAAAGTGTTTAGTCGTAAAATATGCAGATTAAATGGTTAAAATGAATGCACTTCAAAGCCTTTTGTGAGGGCTGAACAGTCAACTCTATGGGTCTGACTCTTGTCATGGGAATTGGTTGCCTCCTCCTTCCAGTAGAATAGGCTTTACCCCTACCCACCCACTCTCGCGGTATTGTATTGGTGGAAGGAACTTTCTAGTAGCCTGGCGGGCAAGGCCTCTAGGAACGACAGATGACTGGTGATCTAAAAATACTAACTTTTGTAAATGTTTTTGCAAAGTGAAGGTTAGGTTATGGACTAAAGTCTTGGGCCCAAACCATTAATTACATTACAGAATGTTTCAAAAAAGGGTGACAGATAATTTGGTGGTATTCTCTGTTTTTTCTTGTTCCCAGGCAGCCCCAGCAACAATGTGACTCTGACAGAATAAGTGAAAGAAGAGACAGACATTAAAAGCATGACCTACCATGCCGCTGCCATCAATGTTCATCTCGATCTTCCCGTTGAAAGGTCCCCACGTGGTTCCCACAGGGAGCTGCTGCCGGCTGTGGATCCGACGCTCTCCATCCTTGTGGAACGCATCCAGCTCTCCTATAAAACACAAAGCATCGAAACAGTCATCCATATCATAAAACACCAAGAATCTAAAAACAGTCAGCCAAATTGTCCAGTTCCCTAGAAAACACAGTAATTAGTATCGTTTGTCCTTAAATAAACCTCAAAGATCATTACAAAAGTGCTCCTCTTTCTTTTCTGGGATAGCCATCTTGTGAAGTGTCCTGGTATTTGGCTTTTTTTTTTTTTATACATGCATATCATTTTTACAATGGACAAATAATAACAAATCAAAGTAATATCCATAAAAAATATATATGTTTTATTGTTACATGCACAAGATAGGTGCAGTGAAATGTGTTGTTTTACAGGGTCAGCCATAGTAGTAAGGCACCCCTGGAGTAAATTAAGGTTAAGTGCCTTGCTCAAGGGCACATTGACAGATTACTATTTCTTTCCCCCATGCATTTAGATCTACAGTCCCTCATGTTCATAAAACCCACTAAACAGTGCAGGTTAAGCCACCTGCTTATGAAGCCAAACTAATAAGGAGTGAATCCAGCATCATCAGTTGGAGGGTTTCAAATCAAAACAAGAGGCCGGTAACCTTGCCTGAAAGGTGTCTTCTCTAGAGATAATCTCTGTGAGACATCGCAGGGCCAGGCTTAGCGACTGGCAGGCAGCGAGAGAGGCAGCGGATTGATCCAGGAAGAAGCTAGGCCCCTTGTTAGTGCTGTGCAGAGCTACACTTAATGAACTGTGTAACAGGATAGCACTGTTAGCGCAGCTAACTAAAACACCCCTGCTATCTTATCTCTTAGTTTCAGTGTACTTTTTGGGACAGTGATTAATCAAATAGTTATGATAATTGGGGCCGTAGCGTGGTCACCGCTGGGTTTCTGGGTTAAAGGAAAGTCCTGCAGGCCTCTCAAGTGCACATTTCCGCCCGGTCGCCTTGACAACCTCTGAGTGCCCTGGTTGGAGGATTTAGACCCTCAACCCCCTCAAGCGCTATCTGCTTTATCTTCCTGTGAACGTCTACTCTCTCTCTGACTGAACCCAAGTGTTAGGATTGTCTTCAGCACTCATAATAACTTATCACCCTTTTATTGAGGCACATTTTCATATAATCTTCCCACCTTTGTTACAGTAAAGTGAATGCAATATACAGTACGGCACAATCTATACAGACCCAGAAGGTATTCATGTATTTCTCATAGTTGATAAGTTCTTACTGTAGTTACCGCACATGTATGAACCATACATTTATAGTTCACAACATTTATTTTAACCTAGATATGCACTGATGTTGTAGCTAGTCAGTATTCTGTGCATGTTGAGTGAAGTGAAATGATCACTGAACTTTATAATAACGCTCCTGTGATATAATGACCTATTCAGCCGAGGTCTATTCTGTAAATATCAGCCTTGTATCTGTGACACGCTATTGTGTCAGTCTGTTGGTATGGAAATGCATTCATCTAATGTGCTCCTTCTCATGCATAAACAACATTGGGTGACGGGTGGCTACGCTAACAATAGGCTACGTTGTTGTTGTTTCCTAAAGATCACACACACCTGGGTGACATCACACCCTGGAGTCAGGAAGAGTTTTCTTTAGAAATAATTATATTTTGATACCATCAGTTACACACTCAGCTATAAAATATACCTACATTTCAAGAACATTACAGCCCGAACAATTACTTGATGTTGGATAAATGTACAAATATATGCCAAAACTAGAATCAAACAGTGTAATATTTTCGTCTCAATACTCTAAACGTTCCTTTCTGTATGATACCAATGACACCACTGCCTACTGTATGTCCAGACAGACTACTAAACTTTATTTTGTGGAAGAATTAACTGGGATGATCATCTCTCTCCTCCTCTTCCTCTCTGTCTGTAGCCCACTGCGTTACTGTAGCCCACTGCGTTACTGTAGCCCACTGCGTTACTGACGGTGTGGTGGAAGGTGGCTAAGCTCATTAAGAGGGAAATGATTAAACATTGGAGCACAGCTGGCCACCATCAGAGGCAGCAGGCTCCCTCAGTGCGATGCAAGGGAGAAGGAGCGATGCAAGGGAGAAGCGGCCACCGCTTGATGCATTCTGTCTGTCCTCTGATAAGAGCGAGGCCCTTTAACCACTTGGATGCTAGTTCCTGTTTAGCCCTGCTTGACACACCGACCGCTAGCTACAGCCATCCCCAGCGGGCGGGTAGTCTCTCTCTCTTTCTCTCTGTCTCTCTTTCCCCCTCTCTTGCTCTCTCTGTCTCCCCCCCCCCCCCCCCCCCCTCTTTCTGGTTGGTACGAGATGGGGGGATGGGAGTTGTAGGTGTGTGAGAGAGAAGGGAGAGGGGGGTACAATTCAATTGGAGGTTTGAGGTCCTCATACAGTGTCTGTGTGCCAGTTGTTTGTGTCCCGTACCAAATGTTGCCTGAGGACCTTGGCTTCCAGCTGGTGTGTCACATCTGTTGCAGATACAATCCTCCGACCTCAACAAAAACACCAGCTGAAAAATAATAAGCCTTCATACTTTATCTCTCCATTTGCCACCAGCATTTAGGAGTCCACTATCTATAGATAAAGAATATATAGATATGCATTATGATAATAGCCAACTGGTTTTATCTAAATGGGGTCTGTGGACAATCTATACTCACTGATATCTATGTTATTTTGGATGGTCAAAGCAAAGAAGCCTCCTTTGGGAAATCTTTAGCCCAGCCAAAATGGTGTAATATAACACTGTTTATCAAACTTTTCCTCTCTGAGGTACTGAGACTATTTTAAAAGACTACAACTCAAGTGCCAAAACTCTGCTCATTACGTTACTAAACCTTAATGACAAAGTAAAAAATAAACACTCACAGTATTGAACCCTTTCTCACAAATCAAAGACAATGCCTGAAGAAAGAGTAGCCTTCAGTGAGCTCCAGTACAGGAGGCTCTGACAAACCCTACCCCGTTCTGTCCCCCTCAACGTTGCTCAACACCCAATAGTGAAATGCCACGGTTCTTGGCAAGAGGCAACTGATGATGTGACTAAAGAGTCACCCCCCCCTTCTCCCCCTCCCCCATCGATAAGATCATCATCTGTCGCTAGACTCTGGGGTCTGTTCCTGCTCTCTCTGGTCTCCACTGATACTTGGCAGCCCAATGAATGTCCCTTTGTGTGTGGAGAGATCCTCCTCAGATAGCACCCAAGATGCTCCACGCTGGCATCTGTTTGTTTTGCTGTTATGGCGGACAGAGGGACAGAGAGAAAGAGAAATAGGGAACCTCATCGTCTCTCTTTGCGTCTCTCTTCACTGGCATAGCTCTGAATGCTAATGAGCAGTCTCAGTGGCAGGGTGCCATCTTGGTGTGATTTAAAGAATAGATGGTGGAGGGGTGGGAGAGAGAGAGAGAGCGAGAGAGAGAGAGAGAGAGAGAGAGAGAGAGAGAGAGAGAGAGAGAGAGACAGACACCCCAAAGCTGAACCCATCACCTCTTTTTTAAATCCAGTATTAGATCTCCAAATGTTTGAACACTATGGTGGATTCCTAATGGATGATGATGGATAGACTTTGTATTCAAATATTCTTCCATATAATAATGTACTCTACATCTCCTGGTGTGAAACTTCATCTAATTTGGATTTTATTTAATATAATTTCCCTACAGTGAGGTTCATAAATGACTAATTACATTGTCAGGTGGCTGCAGATTAACAGTGGTTTGACTGTAGCCATTTAAAATGAATATTAGTTCAGTGACCAACTGAAAACTAAGACTTACCTTGGTCGCCTATACAAATTCTAGTTATATGTATTTATACATAAATAAATCATATTTCCATGGTTAACATTTTTTTCAACTAATAAAACCACTTTCCTACTATCCCTTGAATGTAACAACGCTTAAAAACAACAATTCACTGGATATTCACTGGATATCATAAAATGGTAACAATTGAAACCATGTCAATCTATGTAGAGAGGTGTACAGTACAGTAAGAGACTCCTGTGACAACATTCAATAATAACCCCATGTCTGTCAGTTCAGAGACACAGCTATCACAACCATCGCTATTGACGGAACAGGTTATAGAAGTGCCAAATGGGATACAAATGAATATACCACATGGAGCATATAGAGGGTGAAATGGAATGTACAGTATCTCTCCACAAAAGGTGCTACATCTCTAAAGGAGCAGAGATGTGATATGAAATGTTACAGCTGAAGGAGAAATGCCAGTGTGCCTTGATAAGAGAGCGATGAACTTTCCTCCTCTTCCCCTAAACCTCCATTATCAGGTCCAAGAGAACAAAATACATCATTTATAACCCAGAGCAGCACTATTATCTCTGAGCAAGACACTTGTTTTAAAACACAGATGGACCTTTTCCCCCCTCCTCCTCCTCCTCCTCCTCTCTCCCAGACGAGAACCCCCTGCTTGGCTGGCTCACACCCTCCTTTTGAGCAGCGGGAGGGAGGAGAAGCTTGACCATTTTGGGAGAGCAAGTTTCCTAGACAACCGCATGTGCTTGGCTAAGAGGAAGGGGTGGAGGGAAAGGGTTGGCCCCTATAGTTCAGCCTTGTTTTGAGGACACACCTATAGGTCAGCCTTGTTTTGACGACACTCCTATAGGTCAGCATTGCTTTGAGGACACTCCTATAGGTCAGTCTTGCTTTGTGATCGGAGCCTATAGGTCAGCCTTGTTTTGAGGACACTCCTATAGGTCAGCCTTGTTTTGAAGACACTCCTATAGGTCAGCCTTGTTTTGAGGACACTCCTATAGGTCAGCCTTGTTTTCAGGACACTCCTATAGGTCAGTCTTGTTTTGAGGACACTCCCATAGGTCAGCCTTGTTTTGAGGACACTCCTATAGGTCAGTCTTGTACATCATATTACTGTCCTGCTAATGTCCCTGGACCTTGTAGGCTAAACTGCTGAGAAAAAAAACATAACTGTTCCAAAGGGTTGCCCAATCAGGCAGGCTAGATGCCGTTATTTCGAAATCAATATGCATTTGAGCGGTTATTTAAATGACAGGCTATTCACTGCAGTTTACAGGCTAGACTAGAGTTTTGTACTCACTTTCTTCATTACATTGTGTTGTTTTAGCCTAGGTAGGATGCATTTCCTGTCCCTAAAAAACAGAAACAATACGGTAGCTTTTTGGGCTGATGCTCTGGGCTGAGGCACTGATGCCTTGTGAGTAAACATAGTGTAGGCTACCTAACCTATGATTTTGTTATCCGATAAACATTTTGTTTCTTTCTCTGTGTAAATTGACTAAATATTCACTGCAGTACGAAGCCTAACATTGAGCTTATGAATTATGGGATAATATGCATACGCTTCTAACTTAGGCTATAGGCTACATCTCGAGCATGTCTGTCTTCATTGTTCTGTTGCGCAAGTACGCACCTTGCCTCTCCGCTGTTACAGCTATTCCTTTTAAATCTTGTGGAGCCCCAGGAAAAGCCAGACTACAAAAGCTTGTTGGACACTTATTTTTGCCTTATTTTCTTTAGCCTATTAATAGACTATTGGAGGAGAGATGCAAGCTTGCTCTTGCTTGCTTAATGTAAAATAGGCTACAGCATTAACGGGTGGGGAGTTGGAAAGGATAAGCCCATATTTTCCTATAGTAGGCCTATCTTAACACCGGGCTACATCCTGACAAAATAGGCCTACACCATATTAGTGGCCTGCTAATGTATCTTACTGGGCCTTCTAAACTTGGGAATAGACCAAAACTGATCCAAATGGTTGCATAATCAGGCCTAGACTGTAGGCCTATGCCGTTATTTCGTCATGAAACAAAACAGGAGGTGTGTGCGGTTATTCAAATTAGCCTACATCACAGTTTACAGCCTATGGACAATACTTGTGTATTCACTTGATAACAATAATACTTTCCTCACTGTACTGTGTTGTTGTAGCCCAGGTATAATCATTTTATTGTCTAAAAACTTAGGCCTAGGCCTAATCAATAGTGGAGCTTTGCGTACCCAGCGACCACAGAGCGCAGCCTGGAGGAAAGCACTACAGATCTGCCATTTCATAATCTGTTAATTTATATTTCTTGCACTTTGACAGGTAAATATTTAGCCTATAGCCCTAATATTTAGCTAATGAATGGCCTAATATCTAGCTAATATATAGCGTCTTACTTCAGCTATACATCACTGGCCTCTCTCTTCCAGCTGTTCCTGTGTGCAACAGGCTATAGGCTACGCAAGCCTCTACTCTTCTCGTGAAATCCCGGAAAAGCTATAGGCTACAAAATCTATAGGACATTTATTTTCATCATGTTTTATACTAGGACTAATAGCCTATTCGGGGAAAGAAGCAGGCTTGCTCTTGCTAATTGCTGAATGTAAAACATGCCTACAGCTTATTATTTTTTAATTTTACCTTTATTTAACTAGGCAAGTCAGTTAAGAACAAATTCTTATTTACAATGACGGCCTACACCGGCCAAACCCGGACGACGCTGGGCCAATTGTGCGCCGCCCTATGGGACTCCCAATCACGGCCGGTTGTGATACAGCCTGGAATCGAACCAGGGGGTCTGTAGTGACGCCTCAAGCACTGAGATGCAGTGCCTTAGACCACTGCGCCACTCGGGAGCCCTTAGAAAATGCATGTTGGGAAAGTTGAGGAAAGAAAGTGCATTGTGTAATCACTTTTGGCCAGTTATGATAACATTGTTGCACTGATGCATTGCAAATAGTTGCACAGGACATACAGTGATGAGCACAGTGAAAAAGAAGACAGAAGGAATTGACAACTATTAGAAAAATTTAAATCACTTGAAAACCACTTGAGCAACGAGGCAATGACATGCAGTAAAAGATGTGCAGGCTAAACAGTGTTTGTTGTTGAATTGCTACATTTAAAACACGATTTACTATATTATTTTCCATTAGGCCTACATGTACATGGAAGTATTATTGGAAGTATTATTTGCAGTTGTCACTATTAGAATGAACACACCCTGAAAGCACTGAATGGTCTGAACCAGTATCTGTGTGTTAGAGACCTCACAAATGGTCTTGTGTTACCACCTTATTAATAGTCAGCATGCAGTAGGATGCGTTGACCAGTTGATTGACACGTGTAGGACTGTAGAATGATAAACAATAAACTTTCCTCTAGTGCGGATGCTCACCAACGTTTTATAGTTATGTAGCCTATAGTTTATTATTATAGTTATCGTTATAGTTATTGGCTTGGTAGATGGCCCAGGCCTTAACTCTGCCACAACACAACTAATGTTATTATCACAACAAAACTATCCTACTAGTAGGTCTAGCTAACGTTAGCGAACTTGAATTAAATAAATATAAAATTACACTTATACACTTATTTACTTGACTTTTATACTCTATAAATTTACTCTTTCAAATAATTTACTCTGGCTAGTTTGCCACTGGCGCACTGCAGTAGGGAAGTAAAGCAGAAGTCGAATCCATCCCTTCCGTTGTTTGGCTGTGCCCATAGCCCACAGGTGGATAGATCAGCCTTGTTTTGAAGACACTCCTATAGGTCAGATTTGTTTTTAGGCTGGCCCCTATAGGTCAACTTTGTTTTGAGGCCCCCAAGGCAGGCAAGGCTTTGTTGGGGGAAAAGTTCAACAGGCCATAGAGATTATGATTTAAGCCCTGACACAAGCAGAGAGGACCGGGGTGATTCTATTGCTAACAACATAAATGTATGCATAATATAGTTTTATACAAAGAAGTTGATCAAACAGGTATAATACTTTCTATTGATTCTGGCAGATTGAGAATATAATATATTGTTGCTGTTTAGATCCCATTTAATCACAAGAGGGCAATCAGAGAACTGTAATATGAACAGAAAATAAATATAATATCTACTGAGAACTTGTCTCTGATGTATATAACTGACATAAACACTAAGGCAGTATGCTATCATTGAACAATAGGAATATGCCAGTTGTCAAGTGTTCAGTTTGATCAAAAGCCTAGTGAAGTTAGCAGCAAGCATAAAGACAACAATCTCCAAGACATCCATCTTATACAAGTGCCACACTGCCTATTGATAGCTGGTAAAATAAGACAGGAAAACTTAAAAGGATGAAAGTCTCCTCACACAGATATCTCAAACAACATCTAGAGGACACCACATTTTTCTTTAGATTTGATTGTTTTACATGTTGAGAGACATCAGAAGGATATCACTCCTATTTGGCCTGTCAGACTGAATAATTGTTTCTATTCGATTCTATATGTTTATAAGTAATGCATGCACATAACTCTATGACTGGTTGGATGCTTGCTAAAACACAATCAGTTATAATCAGTTCTAAGAGGGGAAAATAAATCTATGAAAATAAATCAAGCAAACAAGGCTATAATAGCAAACATATTTAGTAGTAACTGTTATCTATGGGATTAAATGTAACACTTTATTTACAGACTGGAGTATTTCAAAGAGCTCCTGAAACCTCTTCCCCAAGTCAATTACCAGATTTCAAACTTTCTGTAAACAGGAACTCTGTTTTTCCTGGGTGACCTAGTTGTCTTTTGTGAGTAGGTTTTAGCCGGAGCAGTTTGACAGTCAACAGATAAGATGGATTAAGCTTTTTTTTCATCCAGTTTTGATGTGAACAGCGTAAAAGCGGGTTAAATCATCCAGTTTCAGGAGTATTTTTAAATGCCTGGAGATGGTGTGATAAAGAGGCTAAACCTAAGACTTGGGCTGGGAAGGTCAAGGTTGGGGTTTTAGAGAGCAACAACCCGCTGATGAGGCCAGCTCCCTGTCTCTCTCAGAGCAGACTCAGTGTAGCAGCCAAGCCTACCTCTCATCACCGCCAGAAAAGATACATGTGAGGAGTGAAACAAAATCCACCAAGCCCACTACGGGTGGCATCAAAGAGCCATGCACCTACTGTCTGTCGGTGTGTGTGTGTGTGTGTGAGAGTGTATGTGTTTGCATTTGTGTTTTCCAGGGGAAATGGGAGTATAGGTGATGTATGGTATATTTGAGGTCTATATAGTATAGTGGTGGTCCTCTGTAGCTCAGTTGGTAGAGCACGGCGCTCGCAACGGTAGGATAGTTGGTTCAATTCCCGGGACCAGCCATACGTAAAATGTATGCAAGCATGACTGTAAGCCACTGAATAAAAGCGTCTGCTAAATGGCATATATTATATATATATTATAGGTGAACTGTACATTTCAATTTCTGTGCATTTGGTATCTTTCCAAGATGTCAGTATAACACAATTTTCCATAAATAACTGTAATTACCCCTGGCTTGTTTTGTACACTGTCAAATGAATATGACAATGAATATGTAAATCTGAGTTGAAGTGATGGTTAAGGTGAGTGTGCATTAAAGGGTTTAAAATCACCCGACTGGCTTTCTGATTACAATCCTCTCTAAATGATTTACATCCGACATACTGTACTATACTGTACCGTAGGATCAATTGCCATAAAATTACTCCTGGCAGAAGGACATATGAAGCAGAAAGTATAAGAAACACGGATACAGCACGTCAGACAATTAATTAAAATAATTCAATACACAGCCTATAACAAGAAATAAAATAAAATATCAATAGAAATGTGAATAGTGAGAGAAAAAAGTATTTTATCCCCTGCTGATTTTGTACGTTTGCCCACTGACAAAGACATGATCAGTCTATAATTTTAATGGTAGGTTTATTTGAACAGTGAGAGACAGAATAACAACGAAAAACCCCAGAAAAACGCATGTCAAAAATTTTATAAATTGATTTGCATTTTAATGAGGGAAATAAGTATTTGACCCCTCTGCAAAACATGACTTAGTACTTGGTGGCAAAACCCTTGTTGGCAATCACAGAGGTCAGATGTTTCTTGTAGTTGGCCACCAGGTTTGCACACATCTCAGGAGGGATTTTGTCCCACTCCTCTTTGCAGATCTTCTCCAAGTCATTAAGGTTTTGAGGCTGACGTTTGGCAACTCGAACCTTCAGCTCCCTCCAGAGATTTTCTATGGGATTAAGGTCTGGAGACTGGCTAGGCCACTCCAGGACCTTAATGTGCTTCTTCTTGAGCCACTCCTTTGTTGCCTTGGCCGTGTGTTTTGGGTCATTGTCATGCTGGAATACCCATCTACGACCCATTTTCAATGCCCTGGCCGAGGGAAGGAGGTTCTCACCCAAGATTTGACGGTACATGGCCCCGTCCATCGTCCCTTTGATGCGGTGAAGTTGTCCTGTCCCCTTAGCAGAAAAACACCCCCAAAGCATAATGTTTCCACCTCCATGTTTGACGGTGGGGATGGTGTTCTTGGGGTCATAGGCAGCATTCCTCCTCCTCCAAACACGGCGAGTTGAGTTGATGCCAAAGAGCTCCATTTTGGTCTCATCTGACCACAACACTTTCACCCAGTTCTCCACTGAACCATTCAGATGTTCATTGGCAAACTTCAGACAGGCCTGTATATGTGCTTTTTTGAGCAGGGGGACCTTGCGGGCGCTGCAGGATTTCAGTCCTTCACGGCGTAGTGTGTTACCAATTGTTTTCTTGGTGACTATGGTCCCAGCTGCCTTGAGATCATTGACAAGATCCTCCTGTGTAGTTCTGGGCTGATTCCACACCGTTCTCATGATCATTGCAACTCCACGAGGTGAGATCTTGCATGGAGCCCCAGGCCGAGGGAGATTGACAGTTCTTTTGTGTTTCTTCCATTTGCGAATAATCGCACCAACTGTTGTCACCTTCTCACCAAGCTGCTTGGCGATGGTCTTGTAGCCCATTCCAGCCTTGTGTAGGTCTACAATCTTGTCCCTGACATCCTTGGAGAGCTCTTTGGTCTTGGCCATGGTGGAGAGTTTGGAATCTGATTGATTGATTGCTTCTGTGGACAGGTGTCTTTTATACAGGTAACAAGCTGAGATTAGGAGCACTCCCTTTAAGAGTGTGCTCCTAATCTCAGCTCGTTACCTGTATAAAAGACACCTGTGAGCCAGAAATCTTTCTGATTGAGAGGGGGTCAAATACTTATTTCCCTCATTAAAATGCAAATCAATTTATAACATTTTTGACATGCGTTTTCCTGTTTTTTTTTTGCTGTTATTCTGTCTCTCACTGTTCAAATAAACCTACCATTCAAATTATAGACTGATCATTTCTTTGTCAGTGGGCAAACGTACAAAATCAGCAGGGGATCAAATACTTTTTTCCGTCACTGTAAATCATATTTTGTGAGGCAATTATACACTGTAACAGTAACTGCGTCTTTTAATTACAGTAATAGTGCAGTTTGTTACATTTAAAGTGAAATAAATACACACTGCACATATGCACCTTTGAACATACAGTATGGTGATTGAAGTTTGTTGAATTCTCTCCACCCTGACTTCAGGCAGGCTCAGTGTGGGCAGAAGAAGTGACTGCCACAGTCATGTGATCCGCTCTAGCCAATCCTGAATCACATGTACATTTTAAGTCACATGGTGGTGGAAAGACAATTGCGAATAGAAGGCACCCCAAATAACAACACATCTAATTGACAAAAAATTTGCACAATCGGATTACTACTCACTTCCATGACATGCTATAACATAACATATCGCCCCCGTTCAGATGGGAGACAAGTGAAGTTTGGTACGTTGGAGACATTAGGGACATATTTAGCAACATTTTGTGGATGGCTTTTCCCCCACTGCTTCCCATGTCAGTGACAGGGGAGAGTAATCCTATACACAGACTGCTATTGTGAAATGAGAAACTAGCCTCCTTCACTGCCAGAGACCAGATGCACCTCTCTCTCTATCCTAATCTGTAAACGACTTAAAGGAGCCTTATCTCCGGGCTCTTCTGCTTCATTTCATGCTTGATTTACTTTAATTTGTCTGATAGGGCACGAGGATTTGGAAATGGCCCATCTTTCGGTGGAAAATGTTCTGATTTTTCTCTGGCATTGTTATGTGGAGGTTTTTGACTTCTCTCTCTCTCTCTCTCTCTAACGCTCTCTCTCTCTCTTCCACTCGCTCTCTCTCTCTCGCTCTCTCTCCTTTTTGCTTCCTTGAGAGGGAATCTTGCCCCAGTGCAGCAGTCTGTTTGAGTGCATTTAGATTCGAGCTAACGCAGCAGAAACAGACATTTTTTCCTTTTCCATGTGATGGTGGTGTGGTGTGATGATTTTGTGATGGGCAACGCCGAGACCAGAGTCTTGTTTGCCTTTCAGATTCTCATTGGGCGCGGTGCAGCCGAGTGCTTCAAACCACAAAGATCTTATGTTTAAGTTAAGAGGTTGCTCCACAATGGAGAGCCGGGGACAGGGACAAGCAACATGTCTACAGTCAGATGGCTGGCTGATGGAGCTCTTTTCTGGTGGCCCACTGACTGACTGACTGACTCAAGTGTATGCATGGCTCTGCCTACTCACATCACATCACCAGGGTTTCTCTGGGTTGTTAATGAATGGTAGCTGATCAGTGAGCTGTGATTAGGACAAATATATCTCTCCACAGATTCTCAATCATCTCCATTGTCCTTCCAATGCACCAAGCTAAGAACCAAAACATACATTTTATATTGTGGTGTTAATAATTACAAATAACTATGATGTTTTTTAAACAGTATAATGCAGTATAATCATAACTGTAATAAGGAGATAGTGAGGTTAAATCTGTAGCCTGTAATTTGTTACCATTCTTTCCACTAAATAGGTAACCAAGACAGCTTTCTACTACGGAGGGTCTGATTTAAATGAGTCACAACTTACATATTCAGCCTCTCCCACACTGACATGCAACGTTACTGGCCCTCCCTCCATACAATGGCATAAATATGTGAGGAACCACACACACACTCATGCAAGCACTCGCACGCACACACACACTGACCATAATACATACACAACTATACACACACACACACACACACACACACACACACACACACAGGAAAAAGCGAGGAGAACGTTGAAATTCATCTCACAGCCGGAATTGACTTAACTGCGGGTCTGTGCACGGTGATAAACGGAGTGATGATCCGGCAACACGTCTTTATCCATGCTTTGCTTTAATTAACGCCAGCTTGTTTGTTGAAAAGATGATTAATATGCCAATGAAAATTGCATAATTGAATACCACAACACTCACAATCAGGGAGGAACATGCAGTTTTTTATTAACTTTTTATTATCATTATTATTACTATTATTTGGTATTTTAATTCAGTTGACAACCAGTGCCCGACCCCCGACCTTCACACAAAACCCAGCTGGAATTGGCGTGACCAGGCGGCCAAGCTGGACACAGCTGTTCATCACCACATACACTGTCTGAGAGGCAGGGGCCACTGCTCTGATATCAATACCTTTCACTAGGAGGAGAGACTGTGTGTGTGTGTGTGTGTGTGTGTGTGTGTGTGTGTGTGTGTGTGTGTGTGTGTGTGTGTGTGTGTGTGTGTGTGAGAGAGCGAGAGAGAGGGAGGGTAAAGCTTAAGATGTACATTCCCACAGCCAAACCATATGCATTGATGCCTTGAGGTGCTCTGTTTTCAAACTGAATGGAAACAAAAAGTTAACGTAAATAGCGTAAATATACACTACAAGTCAAAAGTTTGGACACACCTACTCATTCAAGGGTTTTTCTTAATTTTTACTATTTTTTACATTGTAGAATAATAGTGAAGACATCAAAACTATGAAATAACACATATGGAATTATGTAGTAACCAAAAAAGTGTTAAACAAATCAAAACATATTTTATATTTGAGATTCTTCAAATAGCCACCCTTTGCCTTGATGACAGCTTTGCACACTCTTGACATTCTCTCAACCAGCTTCACCCGGAATGCTTTTCCAACAGTCTTGAAGGAGTTCCCACATATGCTGGATGCTTTTCCTTCACTCTGCCGCCCGACTCATCCCTAACCATCTCAATTGGGTTGAGGTCGAGGGATTGTGGATGCCAGGTCATCTGATGCAGCACTCCATCCCTCTCCTTCTTGGTAAAATAGCCCTTACACAACCTGGAGGTGTGTTGGGTCATTGTCCTGTTGAAAAACAAATGATAGTCCCACTAAGCCCAAACCAGATGGGATGGCGTATCGCTGCAGAATGCTGTGGTAGCCATGCTGGTTAAGTGTGCCTCACAAAGACGCGGCGGTTTGAACCAAAAATCTCCAATTTGGACTCCAGACCAAAGGACAGATTTCCACCGGTCTAATGTCCATTGCTCGTGTTTCTTGGCCCAAGCAGGTCTCTTCTTCTTATTGGTGTCCTTTAGTAGTGGTTTCTTTGCAGCAATTCAACCACGAAGGCCTGATTCACACAGTTCCCTCTGAACAGTTGATGTTGAGATGTGTCTGTTACTTGAACTCTGAAGCACTTATTTGGGCTGCAATTTCTGAGGCTGGTAACTATAATGAACTTATCCTCTGCAGCAGAGGTAACTCTGGGTCTTCCATTCCTGTGGCGGTCCTCATGAGAGCCAGTTTCATCATAGCGCTTGATGGTTTTTGAGACTGCACTTGAAGAAACTTTCAAAGTTCTTGAAATGTTCAGTTTTGACTGACCTTCATGTCTTAAAGTAATGACGGGCTGTCGTTTCTCTTTGCTTATTTGAGCTGTTCTTGCCATAATATGGACTTGGTCTTTTACCAAATAGGGCTATCTTCTGTATACCCCCCTACCTTGTCACAACACAACTGATTGTCTCAAACGCATTAAGAAGGAAATAAATTCCACAATTTAACTTTTAAGAAGGTACACCTGTTAATTGAAATGCATTCCAGGTGACTACCTCATGAAGTTGGTTGAGAGAATGCCAAGAGTGTGCAAAGCTGTCATCAAGGCAAAGGGTGGCAATTTGAAGAATCTCAACTATAAAATATATTTTGATTTATTTAAGACGTTTTTGCTTACTACATGATTCCATATGTGTTATTTCATAGTTTTGATGTCTTCACTATTATTCTACAATGTAAAAAATAGTAAAAATAAAGAAAAACCCTTGAATGAGTAGGTGTGTCCAAACTTTTGACTGGTACTGTACATACATAAAATATGACCCAGTGCACCTACTCAGTAAGATTCAGTTGAACTCTCAATGAATCATGGAGGAGCAGCACAGAGAAAGACACCCAAATATATTATATATTTACAGAAAAATGAAATCCTATGGAGTGCAGAGGGACTCGAATAAATTCAACTTCCCGTAAGTTTCAGTTGAGTAACTCATTGTATTACATCCTCTCAAATAACTTGCACGAAACATCTCCATGTAAATTTTAAATACACACACCATATTCACCCAAATAAGTAGAAGACTGCTATATTTCTCATCTAGCCAGCCTCAGAGGGTATAAGCATTGCAGAACAAACATATTCAGAGTGCTAAAGAAAAAAGCTGCATTGGGAACCAAGTCCCTCAGGGCAGAATCACTGCCACCAACTGTGTTCAGCTTCATATATAGCAACAGCTTTCATTCTCATTGAATTCTGTCAAAAAAAACAACAACTGAAAATTAAGACGTGATTTTGTTGTGGACATCCAATGATACAGTGATTCTCTTGAAAAATTTGACAATCAATTGAATCTATATCTATTGACTATTTTAAGGAAACTGTTTCAGCCCACATACTGTACCTAAGCAAACTCTTACTCAAAATACCTAGAGAGATAATAACAGCGATTTAATTTAGTCCTATTTTAGATTATATAACTAACAACCATGACGTTTTGCCATAAAGCCTCTTAGTACAGTATATCGGATCAGAAGAATACATTTGCATGAAAGAACTGCAGCATATGAGTGGAGTGATTTCTCTAATCTCTTGTTGCATATTTAATCAACACAATCAAACATTATTTTCCATGGTTTGTGTGTGTGTGTGTGTGTGTGTGTACGCTATACATGTATGTGTCTGTGTGAGGAAGTGAATGTAAAGTAGAGAGAGCATAGCAAGTTTCTATTTTGCAGTGTGGAGTACCAGCTTAGACGTTCACCACTCATTCACTGCTCGCTCTGGGCCAGGATGGCCCACAATTTCAGAAAAACCCTGATGAGAAAATAAGTGCTGAGATTGCAGTTTAGTTTCCATGTTTTCGTTCCCAAAGTTCCTAGCTGTTGTTCATAGTTTCATCATCAGTATCTGAAATCTCATCATTATTTTTCCAAGACTTGATAAAAAAGCTTTGAATAAAACCACTAGGAGAGATAAAACATCCTTTGAGAGAGAATCGCTATGATGTACATCCAAATCTGTTGATTTGAGGAAAAAAATTAACAACTTGAACGAGTCTCCTCAGTTTTCTACTTTGCTGAAATAAAAGTCCAGACTACGTCTGTAAGTCTACTTAAAATGCTTTAGGTACTGTATCTATCTATTTATCAGAAAAGGTGGCTGCTACATCCCCGTCTTATGATCATTGTGCCCAGACAGGCAGTTCTACAGATGTATGATCTTAATTTTATTACCCTGTTGCAGGAAATGTAAAACTTGTAATGTATTTGAGGTTTAAAAAGGCTTCTGAAGTTTATAATTTCCACTTTGAAATTTCAGACTTGATTTTCCTTTACAAAAAATGTATCAACCCCTACAAAAATGTCCATTAATTATAATCCACATAATAATTCACATTTCCTGTTGCTGCAGGATTATTGTCCTGCTGTAGCAAACTGGCTCAAATTAAGATCCTACATCTGTATCAAACCATTCAAATGGATCTTGCGAGCTACATTTCCGGCATACAAAAGCTCTGCAAATTCCTCCTGAAGGATTCATCTACATCCTAATATTTCCAATCCAATTTAACCGGAGCAGTCGGAGTGGTCTGAGCACTAGTTTACCAATCTTTGCTTTCGAAGACTCTGTGTGCTGAAGTCTTGAGGGGTTCAATCAATGGTGCTTTGATCTTGACTGGAACTATAATTATTTAACATTGTTACAAGGATTTCTCTAATCCATCCTAGCATTAAATCCCTTTTACACCCTCATCTTCTGCAGCCCTAATCTGCATCTGTGCACTCCGTTTGTCTCTTTCTCTCATTCCAGCACCCCTTCCTCCTTCCTTCCTTACCACATCCTCAATTAATGGACTTCAGAGTCAGAATAAAAAATGCACTGTTGCCGTGTAGAACTTGTCAGGTGCCAGAAGAACTCTCATTAAAAGTGGCTGTGTGCATTCAAGATGGAGTCTTCTAGAGGTGTGATGACAAGGGTCTGTATAGGAAGTGTGCTGCCCAAGCTTGCGGACTGGGGTCATCTCATAGTTAGCTCATAGTGTGCTATAATTATGTAGCCACAAACATGAAGGTGTACGAGGGGATTCGTAGCTTTTTTTATACCCCATTTGGACAACTAACCTACTACACTGCATCTGCTGTATTATACTGTATCTGCAAAAAAGTTAGTTCTGACACATTCAGGTCATTATTGTCTGGAGTATACCGATGTAGGAAATACCGATGCAGGAAATGCAAACTTGTAGTGTATTCAAGGTTTAAAAAGGCTTCTAAAGTTCGTAATTTCCACTTTAAAATGTCAGACTTGATTTGCCCTAATGAAAAACGTATCAACCCATACAAAAAATGTCCATTAATTATAATCCACATAATAATTCCCATTTCCTGTTGCTGTAGGATTATTTTCCTGCTGTAGCAAACTGGCTCAAAATAAGATCCTACATTTGTAAACCCTAATCTGTTTATTTTGGTGGTCATTCTGACTCACAACAAAGAGGGCCAACAGTCTCTCTGTCCGTTCCTCCGTCCTCAAATATTTGTGACTCTATGTTTCACAATGATATAAATAGCAGCACAGCGATAGCAAACATTTGTTGAGGCACCTGCCAAGGTATCGTGGCCATCTGCTCTACAAATTCTCCTCGCGTGACATATGTGCATAAAACCTGAAACGTTATTGTTTTCGTGTGGACCAGTAGGCGGGAACATCGCCATCGGCAAACACTCAAAGGTGGGCTGGAGTAAAAAACTGTGAGACTACTGTAGTCTTCATCTGAGGACAGACATGTTTTGCTGTGCAGCTTTTGATGACTTGATGAAGGGGGTGGAGGCCGGCGGGAGATGAAGGGGGTGGGTGGATAGGGGAGGGGTCTGTTCCTGTCTGACCGTTGGACATCGTCTCGGTGGGCCACTCCTTCAGCTGACCCCAACCTGTCCGACCGTGGCTCATGCCCAGCTGGCACAGAGAGAAGGGTAGGTGGGCAGTGTGCCCGTTCAGGACCAGTCAAGCAGAAAGAATTATGGGCAAGGTGATCATCACTTCTGCTCATTTGCTTGTGTTTAGTGCTCTCCTCCCCTCTCCTTCCCTGCCCCCGTTTCCTTCACAAAACTTCTCACCCAGGTGATGGTGCAATCCTGGAGGCATTATCTTCAAGGAAGACTGTTTGTCAGATGTATCTTATGTAGTACAAATAGAGGCAGCGTGTTGTTTAGTTGATTTTAACAGTAAAATGACATTGTATCATGCTAACACCGAGATGGAAGATTACATTATGTTTACAGATATACATCAAAGTGTCTGCTTAATCAGCCATGTAAGCCTAAGCTAACAACTGCATTCCTACAAACGTTGGGAGAACGTTTTACTCTGTACAGTATCGAGACAAAACCACACAAGAAGCAATGAGAGAGAGCCTCCTCTGAAGCTAACTGAGTTTCCATGTCTTTTCACGGGGGTGTGGCTCATAAGAGCAGACATGTAGATTACAACGTGCAGAAGTTCATTAGAAGCTAACGCTAGCTAAAACCCACCACTCTCATTTAGCCTTGAGGAAGAGTGGCAGATCTGTATCGAAGACAAAGTAGTCCATGGAAATGAGTGAAGAATAGCAGTACTTTACAGTCAGGGTTATCTCCCATTATTATACATGGATTTCAAATATCCATGACGCCAAATGAACTTGAAACAGCAGATCTCTGTGCTGATTGCTTCAGGGATGACATGGTTCTATTGAGAACTCCCTGGGTGTTCTCTGTTCTATGAGAGAACTGACTTCAGAGGCAGAACACCCATCAGATTAATGAGTCACATGGTTCTACTGTCATACTATATAGGAAGGAACACTGGGAAACTAGTAGTTCCAATGGCTGTGGGTAAGCATGGTGCTGGAAACACCAATGTTGTGGGTTCGATTCCCACATGGGCCACATAAACATGTGTCACTGTCCGTGTCAACTGTTCTGTAAGTAACTTTGGATAAGAGACTCCTCTAAACAACTATATTACAACACTTGATATGTGTTCATCCTTACACGGTACATAAAGATGAAAAGTTCAATTAGAGAATGTACTCTGTTAGCTGCTTTTGTCATTTTATCGACAGAGGAAAATGTCCAGGGGTGGTTGAATAGGAACACCAAAGACAGGTGAGGATGTTCAGAGCCCACCTCATTTTAAAAAACGCCCCCTTTCTTTATGTAACAGCCATTATACATCCTATTCAGATACACACACTGAGTGATTAAAAATGATCCGGTGCTGATCTTTATCGCACCTGCTTAAACTTAAGACAAGAAATAACAAAGAGAATTTGAATGCTACCGCTATCTGAACATTTACAAAGAGATTACAGCGTAGACAGTCTCAAACTAAATACATTTGCTTTTAATCGCTTTGAACAGGAATCCATGTAATTTCAAAATGTTCGTATCTGATTGTCTGATTTCCCTCTTTATTCAAATTATAACATGCCCATCTGACTTTTCCAACACAATGGGAAAAATTAAAAAGGGAAATGACCTTTCATGGCAGGCGTGATGGGATAGTGAATGGCATTATTATGCACAAAGATTCATTTCTTGCCCACTTTAGACTGTAGCCCACTGCCCACAAAGACAACAGAAGGAGTGCCAGCCACATCCGGCTCTGAAACTTTGGCTCCCTCATGGACTAGTAGAACATAAAGGATCTTAAGAAATACTACTAAGACTACCTGAAACTGAGAGGGAGTGCACCTTATCCTATCAAAACTATATTAATTATGTAGATAGTGTAGCAATGATGATATACTAACATATATGAGTATGGATCCTTGGGGCTTTGACCAGGTAGATAGATACAGTGGGGAAAAAAAGTATTTAGTCAGCCACCAATTGTGCAAGTTCTCCCACTTAAAAAGATGAGAGAGGCCTGTAATTTTCATCATAGGTACACGTCAACTATGACAGACAAATTGAGAAAAAAAAATCCAGAAAATCACATTGTAGGATTTTTTATGAATTTATTTGCAAATTATGGTGGAAAATAAGTATTTGGTCACCTACAAACAAGCAAGATTTCTGGCTCTCACAGACCTGTAACTTCTTCTTTAAGAGGCACCTCTGTCCTCCACTCGTTACCTGTATTAATGGCACCTGTTTGAACTTGTTATCAGTATAAAAGACACCTGTCCACAACCTCAAACAGTCACACTCCAAACTCCACTATGGCCAAGACCAAAGAGCTGTCAAAGGACACCAGAAACAAAATTGTAGACCTACACCAGGCTGGGAAGACTGAATCTGCAATAGGTAAGCAGCTTGGTTTGAAGAAATCAACTGTGGGAGCAATTATTAGGAAATGGAAGACATACAAGACCACTGATAATCTCCCTCGATCTGGGGCTTCACGCAAGATCTCACCCCGTGGGGTCAAAATGATCACAAGAACGGTGAGCAAAAATCCCAGAACCACACGGGGGGACCCAGTGAATGACCTGCAGAGAGCTGGGACCAAAGTAACAAAGCCTACCATCAGTAACACACTACGCCGCCAGGCACTCAAATCCTGCAGTGTCAGACGTGTCTCCCTGCTTAAGCCAGTACATGTCCAGGCCCGTCTGAAGTTTGCTAGAGTGTATTTGGATGATCGAGAAGAGGATTGGGAGAATGTCATATGGTCAGATGAAACCAAAATAGAACTTTTTGGTAAAAACTCAACTCGTCGTGTTTGGAGGACAAAGAATGCTGAGTTGCATCCAAAGAACACCATACCTACTATGAAGCATGGGGGTGGAAACATCATGCTTTGGGGCTGTTTTTCTGCAAAGGGACCAGGACGACTGCTCCGTGTAAAGGAAAGAATGAATGGGGCCATGTATCGTGAGATTTTGAGTGAAAACCTCCTTCCATCAGCAAGGTCATTGAAGATGAAACGTGGCTGGGTCTTTAAGCATGACAATGATCCCAAACACACCGCCCGGGCAACAAAGGAGTGGCTTCGTAAGAAGCATTTCAAGGTCCTGGAGTGGCCTAGCCAGTCTCCAGATCTCAACCCCATAGAACATCTTTGGAGGGAGTTGAAAGTCTGTGTTGCCCAGCGACAGCCCCAAAACATCACTGCTCTAGAGGAGATCTGCATGGAGGAAAGGGCCAAAATACCAGCAACAGTGTGTGAAAACCTTGTGAAGACTTACAGAAAACGTTTGACCTGTGTCATTGCCAACAAAGGGTATATAACAAAGTATTGAGAAACTTTTGTTATTGACCAAATACTTATTTTCCACCATAATTTGCAAATAAATTCATTAAAAATCCTACAATGTGATTTTCTGGATTTTTTTTCCTCATTTTGTCTGTCATAGTTGACGTGTACCTATGATGAAAATTACAGGCCTCTCTCATCTTTTTAAGTGGGAGAACTTGCACAATTGGTGGCTGACTAAATACTTTTTTTCCCCAATGCCTGTATGTAGGAGTGGTCAGTGAGACAGTAGTGCTATCTCATCTGAAGTCATGTTTCTGGAGTTAGAGTTTGAGAGAAACCCTAAGTATGAGACAGACAAGCCAGGGTCATGTTCAGTAGGGCACACCGTATCAAAATGTTTGGCAACGGTAAACGGAAATCTCTATTAGTATTGGACAAGTTCAGTCAGGTAGTTCAGTTAGGTAGGACCTTACTCAGTTTCAAACGTTTTCTCCCTACTGAACACCCCCACCCCCCCAGTCAGTCCAGCAGTTAGTGTTGTGTTATGAGCCTGTAATTCTCAATATTCTGACGGCTAAGGACAGAGAGAGAGAGAGCAAGAGAGAGAGAGCAAGAGAGAGAGAGAGAGAAAGAGAGATGTCCAGAGAGCGAGAGCGAGAGAAAGACAGAGAGAGAGATGGAGAGCGACAGAGACAGAGAGAGATCGGTATATAATTACAGCCAGTCATAGAGCTCCCATCCCCTCCCATCCTATCTCCCTTTCAAAGACAGCAGTATTTTTAAGCTCAGCGTTTTCCCCCGGCCCAAAAGGCCTTCTCTTCGTCATGTGATGCCTGCTGTCTTTTTGTCATGGTGGCCCCCATAGTGGAGCGCTGACCCCCTCAGCCCTGTCTCCTGACTGATCATGGTGATGTTTTATTACTGTCAGCCCAGCCTCTCTAATCTTTAACCAGCAATGCTCATTTCTTTCCCCAGATTTAAATGCAAATGTAAAATTTAATGATAAATGCATTATCTGATAGGGGCCGATAACACTGATTCACTGTCAGTATAAAATGCACACCGCAGGGGGCTTCAGCACCAGCACAACTTGTCCAAATCCCACTTTTATAAACGTATGTACCTGCTGCAATATATTCTTAAGGTCATATGCATTAGAAGGGAATCATATTTTGTGTGTTCAGCAATGTGGATGTAATGCCCTCAACAGTAATTGCTGTGCTGCTATCTTGTTCGATGTATTATCCATCACTTTGATTAAGTGACTTTTAAGACGGAAAAAACAAGATACAACCATTTTTCTAAACCCTTGTGAAGAAAAGCACGGGAAATCTGCATGGTAAAATGAGATTTTCAAGGAGAAAATAAATATAGTTAGTTTTTTTATTATTAGCTTTCTGTTGGCGTCCCATTTTATGTTCAAGCACATATACAATAAGATTAAGAGCAAAGCAATTTCATCCACCCATTCAACACTGGTAAGTTAAGTTACTATTCAATGGTGATAATATACTCATTTAGCTCACCACATCACTTTTCCCAGTTTTACCATCTATTGTTGTTAGGAAGCACAATTTATCCCAACTTTAGAGACTTTTGAGGTTTATATCTCATGGGCCTTGCTCTTTCCCTTTCTGGTAGATTTGAAGGCACTCATCCTACGAGGTGCATTCCATTCACATCAGGCAACATGTGTCATTAGATGTCATAAAAAAGTAACTTCCTGGTTGAAATATGGCTTTCTGGTTGAGGGATGTCAGATAACTGCCAAACAACCAGATGCTAACCACCAGGTAAAGACATTACAGAGAGAGAGAGAGAAATTACGTAAACATACTTGGTCCATCCCAGTCCTCTGGTCCTATAGCTGGGTGTCTGGTCTTCTCACTCTGTCCATCCATGTCTGACTCCCCTGCTTCTCCACTGCCATCTTCTTCACCTGTAGACAGACGGAGAGATGGGACAGGTTGGTCATACAGTAGCATGTTGAGTGACATCACTCTGAAGAAGGCTTACTCACAGTTTAATCATACTGTTGCCAGAACATGTTTGATCGAGGGGCACCCATATAATACAGTTGAAACAACTGTTATCAATGAAGAAGACATACGACTATATCCAAGTCATAGTGTTCAGATATCATTGACAATACAGTGCCTTCAGACAGTATTCATACCCCTTGACTTATTCCACATTTTGTTGTGTTACATCCTGAACTCAAAATGTTTTGAATATATATTTTTTCTCAACCATCTACACACAATACCCTATTATGACAAAGTGAAAACATGTTTGCAAATGTATTAATAATGAAATACAGAAATAACTAATTTACATAAGTATTCACTCCCCTGAGTCAATACATGTTAGAATCACCTTTGGCAGCGATTACAGCTGTGAGTCTTTCTGGGTAAGTCTCTAAAAGCTTTGCACACCTGGATTGTACAATATTAAATTGTTCAAGCTCTGTCAAGTTAGTTGTTGATCATTGCTAGACAGCCATTTTCAAGTCTTGCCATAGATTTTCAAGCCGATTTTATTTAAAACCATAACTAGGCCACTTCGGAACATTCAAAGTCGTCTTGGTAAGCAGCTCCAGTGTATATTTGGCCTTGTGTTTTAGGTTTTTGTCCTGCTGAAAGGTGAATCTGTCTCCCAGTGTCTGGTGGAAAGCAGACTGAACCAGGTTTTCCTCTAGGATTTTGCCTGTGCTAAGCTCTAGTCCATTTATTTGTATCCTAAAAAGCTCCCTAGTCCTTGTAGATGACTTGTGCTGAACGATTAGTGCTTTTTGAGGTTGATTCGGTTTCGGTTCGATTATTCAAAAATAATCACGATTTTCGATTTAGGTTTTGATATTTAAAAAAAACACATTAAATGCACTATGCAACATGTGGGTTGAATGCTGTAACAATACAGAATAAAACAATTAATACAAGTCCCATGATGGTAGTCACTGCCCATTACTGCTTATCACTTATTAACATGACTTTACTTTAATAAAATATTTCAGTTGTTGTGTATATTACATTTGTTTTATTTGATGGCTTTATTATTTCATTCCAAGTCATCATCTCATCTCATCTCTATAGAGCTGCTGCCTATGCTGTCTGACAAAATCACTTTTTTAGTAGTTCTTCAAAGTACATAAGGCATACATTTATGACTGCTGAATACCAACTATCAATCACTTAGATAATGTATTTTCAGGTAAAAAATACCTCGTGAAGCAACTGCTCTCTATGTATCCCTCTTGATCGCGCATTATTCTGTCTCTTATAAAGCAGGCGTAGAAGAAACAGACTGAACACATAGGCGCGCAATGGATTATGGTCATTGTGGTTATTATCAAGTTTTCTGCGCTAAACTATGCAGAACATTGGCCTGTTGGAAACTACAACTCCCTACTACATCGCACAGTTCGGGCATGATCTGATTTATCTCTAGAGAACTGCAGCGCAATGTGCGCACTGAGCTCACAGAAAAAACACAAACTAAATGGAATTCAAATAATTGAACCGATGTCGGTCAATTAGTTGTTTACAAACTGAAAAATAACCGACATTTCGGTTAATTGCTCAGCACTACCGATGACAAGCATACCCATAACATGATGCAGCAACCACCAAGCTTAAAAATATGAAGAGTGGTACTGTTGTATTAAGGACATAAAGTTCATTTCTTCGCCACATTTTCTGCAGAGTTACTTTAGTGCCTTATTGCAAACAGGATGCATGTTTTGGAATATTTTTATTCTGTACAAGCTTCCTTCTTTTCACTCTGTCATTTAGGTTAGTATTGTGTAGTAACTACAATGTTGTTGATCCATCCTCTCTATCACAGCCATTAAACTCTGTAACTGTTTTAAAATCCCCATTTGCATCATGATGAAATCCCTGAGCGGTTTACTTCCTCTCTGGCAACTGAGTTAGGAAGGATGCCTCTATCTTTGTAGTGACTGGGTTTATTGATACACCATCCAAAGTGTAATTAATAATTTCACCCATTTACCAATAGGTGCCCTTCTTTGCGAGGCACTGGAAAAACTCCCTGGTCTTTGTGGTTGAATCTGTGGTTGAAATGCACTGCTCGACTGAAGGACCTTATACATAATTGTATATGTGGGGTACAGAGATGAGATAGTCATTCAAAAATCATGTTAAACACTATTATTGCAAACAGAGTGAGTCCATGCAACTTATTATGTGACTTGTCAAGCAAATTTTTACTCCTGAACTTATTTAGGCTTGCCATAACAAAGGGGTTGAATACTTATTGATTCAAACATTTCAGCTTTTCATTTAGAATTAATTTGTAAAAATGTCTAAAAACATAATTCCACTTTGGCATTATGGGGTCTTGTGTGTAGGCCAGGGACACAAACTCTCAATTTAATCCATTTTAAATTCAGGCTGTAACACAACAAAATGTGGAAAAAGTAAAGGGGTGTGAATACCTTCTGAAGGCACTGTAACTAATGTTAAAGGTCTATGGCTCAAAACAATAAATAAACGGTTACGTAAGCTATACATACTGTTTTCTTAACATTAAGCAATGTCAGCCCTGCAGCTTTGAATACACTGTCTTTTTGTTACTATGCAATATAGTCCAGTACAGTGCATTGAATTACTGTGGGACCACCGGCTGGTGCAGTTCCCATGAGTTACCATACAGGAGGAAGCCCACGTGTAGCAGGAAGGAAGGAGGAGCAAGAAAGTTGGCATAGCAAGAAAAAGAGAGAGAGAGAGAGAGAGGAACGTGGCTATTTATTACTGTTTGATCTATTGTGGAGGAGGGAGAATGTGTGTTCTAGGATGCAGAACAGCAGATCTCAGGACTGAGGCTCAGAAAGAGAGAGAGCGAGAGAGAGATAGATGGGGAGAGAAACAGAGAGGGCGGGGAGACAGGGAGAGGGAGAGAGGGGGTGGAGAGAGAGGGAGAAGCGGAAAGAGGACATACCCAGGGATATTTAGCTATCTATCGCTAACCTGGGAAGTAAAGTGCTTAAATACCTTGGTAAACATACAGCACTGTACACCCTACACAGCCACAACAACAACCAATGCTGCTTACCACGTTCCTAGATTTTCCTTGAAAACCTCTTCTGTTTTGCATGTCCAGGTCCACTATATAGACACAGATAATTAAGTCATTCTATAACAAACCCCTTGTCTTTTTCTAAATCCAATACATTCAATGTGGCTAAAAACACTAGCAGAGCGGAGGGGAGACTGCTGGATAAGAGCGTCTGCTAAATTATTAGAATGTAAAAATGTTTACGTCTCCAGCCCTGACTTCAGTCTCTGAGCTCTACTGCCCTGCTTAGTGGTGGTAGGCTTGTCCTTAGTGGAGGGATACTTAGTTCTATCTGTTCACATAATCTTTTCCATTGCTTTGATGTGTTAAACCTACAGTGTACGTCCAAGGGCGTTGATGGATTATTATTAGACTTCATTGAAGAAGGTAGTGGAGGGATGGATTTAGTCAGACCCTTCTGATGTAAAGGTACTATGAATACTACTACTACTGGCTCTGGTTAAAAGTAGTGTGCTATATAGTAAATAGGGTGCCATATCGGACACGTCTATCCAGTCCAGAATAAGGCCTTAACGTTGTCTCCATCCTGGGTTAATCTTCAGATCAATCAACACTCACTACGGTTGTTTGGCTTTCTACACACGACTCACTTCAAAGAAGGCAGCAAACATTGCCAAAAGGACAGCAGCTTCCTGCCTCTCTGTGAGAGCAAAAAAAAAACGACAAGTGAAGGAAGTCTGCAGCACTGTCCTACTAACAGTAACATGAGGTCACAGTGACCCAGTTTAGCTTATGCAAGTGTCTGCTTGGGATGGCGAAATTCTCCCCCTTGCCTTCCTTCCCAGTAAGTATTATCAGTGAGCCCACTCACTGAATCCCCCTCGCTATTTATTGTTGGGGGCATGGAGTACAGTTAGCTGGAGAAGCTCTTTAGCATACTGGGGATCACTAGGCGTCATGACTAGGATAACAAAGGGCGAATATCAACAGTTCCTTTCAGTGGAGCGAGTTTAAAGAAGCCGGGTGAGATAACATTAAAGGCAGTACCTTGATCTCAGGCGAACATGTTAAGCCCTGCAACGAAACGTATTGGAAGTGTTTAATTACAGCTCAGGAAATGAAGCTACAAGATGATTCCTTAATTAAGCAGTGATTACGGATTTTCTGCTGCCTTCTATCTAACCACCGTTTGCAATGCATTTTAAACACAATCGCCCAGGCAACCTCACAGAGATGAACAATGTCACAGGCAAGCACTGGGCTTGATGAAGTTTCCTCTCTAGCAAATGTTGCAGGGGAAACCAGCAAGGAGGAAAATGTTGTACCAGTATGTAGGCTACAGTATGATAAAAGATACAGGGATACATACAGCCTCTTCATGATTTCAATGTGCATGAGCTATCTCAAAACCTTTTTGCCATACAAATAGACTATTAAAGCATTCTGTTTCATTCAGAGGGGGCTGTGTTTGATATAACTTATTTATTGCGGTGTTATTAAAGGATACAGATTGTCAATTATCTACATTATAGTCTATTTCATCGTAATCTACCGCCGGCTAAATCTCTTTCCTTGTGCAATCAAATGAAGACATTTAGGGGTGAATGAGAAAGAGAATGTATCTGACAGTGAGGATGGAGAAAGGTGGAGTGAGGAGTATGGGGTAGGGAAGCATGGGGTAGGGTAGGAGGGCATGTGGTAGGGTACAGAGCACAGTGTATGTTGGGGCAGGTTTGGCGGGCATGTTTCAAGGAGTCAGTGAGCTGTTAGAATCAGCCCTCCCTATCGCTGCTTCATCAAAGGACAGCCTCTCCAGCCAAATCACAGTCACACACGGTCGGGTGCCACACATCCAGGTCAATAAGCTTATAGGCGATTTACACAAACAACTCCTCCAGCAAGGTAGGAACAAAGTCATATTGGCTTTTTCTCTCCCTTTTAGCATTGTCTCTGCCAAGGAAGCCCTTGAAAATGTCAATCTGGTTCACATGCGACTTTAAGGAGCTCAGAGACGTTTAATCTGACCAGCCAGCCAACAGACAGGTTGCTACTCCCTCTACATGGTCTTATTGTAGCATAGGGAATGCTGATGTTTAAATGGTGTTAGTAAAGCAAATGGTTACTGTATGTTTAACCCACCATAGGATGTGTTAGGTTAAGATTTAGGGTTGGGTTCGACCATAGATCTACGATAGTCTCAAGGTTGTCATAATAACCAAACTGCTATCAAGATCACATCGCTTTCTAATGAATGCCTTGAGGTAAATCAACTAGCTAAATCTAATCAAAGGCAAATGACAGAAGGTCATTCATGTTTAAAGAAGGTTGTTGATACAGCAAATAACATGTAGTTATCAGCCATTCCAAAAAGACACTGTCCCCACCAAAGTCAAGAATACCTCTAAGACTTCTGTCTCTGTTCTCAGAAAAACCATTACAGAGAATAAATCATAAATCTTTCAGAGATACAGGCAGTGTCAAAACACCCCACCAACACTATGCAGTGGAGCTCTCCAATGGAGGGAGGTTATTAGTGAATAAGCCTTGCCACTGTCTCTTTAACCGCCAATAAATTCCCATCATTATAGAATCTGGCAGTTTTCCTGGGCGTCTGTAGCGCCGGGTTTTATCTCACTCTCCCTCCAGTCTGGGAGCATGTAGATCTGGCCCAGTTAGATTGTCATACTTAACAAACATTCATGATTAATTTCCTCCACTGAGTCAAATGGGGCTAAAGGGATGTCTCGATTCATCTTATCGCGCCACAAATTAGCATTTCTCATATTCCTCAGCATCAACTGTGCATTAAAATTCCACATTTACCATTCCAGGCACTGGGCTGGCAGCTGTTGCAAAAAAAAAACAGAGAACGGAGGAGATGTTCTGTTGGTGAGGATCCTGATTATTTCTGAATGGCACAAAGAGTGGCATATGAATTCTGCCACTTTCTGTTTGTTGCTATATGTCTCCGACTGACTATGATTCAGATTAGCCATTGAAAGGTCAAATCGAGGGTCAATGTGATTTTGTATTTACCACAATGAGTAGCCTACCAGATATTCAGGTCCCCTTCAACTGTGAGAAAGTAAACTGTGTATGACTGCATTGTAATGCCATAATTTGGGTCTATTAACGGTGTTTGGAACATAAATGCAATCGTCTCATTCTTAGAAATGCAATTACATTTCTGTTATACGGTCACTGTATGCACTTTGCTACCATCAGTATCAAATGTTCTCAATCAAGAGTTTTTCGTCATCAGTAAATAGGTGTGAATCTCTCTCTCTCATACACACACACACACACGCACACAAACGCACAGAGCAGCTTGTGCCAACACTGTGTTAAACTTCACAGACATCCCCCATCCCCTTCCCTCTCATATTTCCACAGCAATAAAAAGGGGTACAAGAACAAGGTGAAATTTCACAATTTCAGTAAAAGAGATGCCGCTCTGGAAATAAAATGGCATCCTTCTCACAATTATGGCTCTGGGTGTGACAACAGAGTATAAATCAGGTGTGAGGAGTGTCTTTCTGTCTCTGCATTCATTTCACTAGCAGGCCTCCATAAATGGGAAGTGGACCGTGCACAGGAAGTTGTTTTAGAAGAGATTATTTAATTGGCAAGGAAACTCCAAGGTTGTTTCTGCAGGGGTGTGGAAGGTTGGTGTGTGTGTGGTGGAGGGGTGTGGTTTGTCCAGAGTGCTCATGGGTAGAACCCCTCTCTCTACTTGAATGTTGATTCACATGCTCTCCTCTCACAGAGCTTCCCTGTTCTATTCTAACTAGCTACTTCATTTCACACCAATGTATGTAGTTTCAGAGCCATTATGATGTGTGGTGTCACTGACAGACAAGAGCCTCTCAATAATTTCATGGTAGATGAGTAGGCATGGGTAGAACTGAAGAGTGATACACTCTCCAAATAGTTTCAGGTGTCCACAAAGTGGAACGCTTACACAGTTTACAGAAACACAGATTACATAAATGACATTCTGAATAAGAATGTGGATAAGGGACAGGGATTCTGGGAAAGAATAGACTAATTCTCTGTTAAAAAACATTGGACGATGCAACAACAACAAAAATGTATCACGCATGCTGCCAAACAGACACAAAACCTGACTTAATAAGACTGAAGTACTCTAAGCAGTTGCTAAAAGACAAGGTGACAACATAGTATGGTGTGTTGGCGTATCTTCACTACACAACACATACAGAACTGGCAAATGTCCCCCTCGCAAAACAGGTCTGACCTCAAGGGTCTTTTCCTGGTTAAAATAAGTCAATAAAAGGAGCAGGACAGGAACAGAAGAATGAACAGGTTCCAGAGTCAACCAACCATGGCCCTATGAATTGGGTGAAGAGTCTTAGTCACGACCAAGTCAAGTCAAGCTGGGGCGTCAAGGTGCTTCCACCAGTTATCTGAAGGAGGCCCTGCCTTTTCTGCAAGGGTAAGGCAGACGGGTAAGATTTGGTGGCATTCAACTTCTTGACCTTTGCGCCTTTAAGCGGCTTTGCTACTTCACCGCACTCTGATCAAAGTTAATAAGTGCTTCATATGTTAATGAAAATTGGTCCTCCTCTTTGTGTTCCCACAGCTTTTTAATACCTATTATAGGCTCCAACTTTTAATGGAGGTTTTAGGTCCCTGTGACAAGCCCATTTCGCAGAGTGACTACATAGATACAAGGCTAAGCTAAGACCACAAAGTCCCACAGTGTGGCTCAGTGGAGAACCCTTCCTTCACAGGGGAGACCGTATTCTCCAAGAGAGAGGCGAGAGGGAAGACAAGATAAAGGCCATGGGATGAGTGGCTGCTTTAAAACCTACGTTCAACTCCGCACCGGACTAATTACACCACAGCCATCACATTTCAGAGGGTTTAGTTAATCAAGGGGCCCTTTTTTTCCTCCTATAGTTGAGGAATAACACACTTAAACCGTTTAATGCTGGTCCAGGATTGCGTCCTGTTTAATTCGCAGGCACTTTCAACATAAGTGGGGTAAATTTAAGCCACTCAGACATAGGTTTAAATGAGGTTTAAAGAGATCTCATTGAGCAATGAAACATGGCTGGAAAATGGCTATACCTGATGATTGTGCAGAACTTGCAACAAGGAAAGAAAAGAAACTTGGATAGGACATCACTTGGTTTTTAAGAGGAAGTGGGAGACTTAGCTAAGCTTAGATAGTGAAAGTAAAAAAAAATCTGACTGGTAAAGCTTGTACAAGATTATTTATGTATCTCGAAAAGGAACAGTTGGCACTTCGTACAACTCTTAGTTTTACTTTATTCCAAAACATCAGAAAGTGAAAGGAGATTTGAGGCACACACACTCATACTTGGTCTTATCCAAGACAATGGAGCTATCAAATGGTTTCTCCAGGGCTCTTTGAAGACTTGTACAATCACATTTTAAATTGTAATATTCCTTGGGCTACTTTCACATACTTTAGTGTTCAATTTATACTAGAGCTAATAGGTCTGTGAATCACAATCTATTCAGTGGTTGTCCTGTTGCTGTGTATAACTCTCACAATATACAGTTATACCAGAGGCATAGGGGAGGTTTTGCTGTTAATTCCAATTTCGGAACATTTTCAAATATGTTTTTTTTTTTAAGAACAAAGGTACACTGTTATTGATATGATTATTGAGGGCATAGCCTATGCAAAGCATAAAAATATTTCTTTTTTGAAGACGTTTTCAAATCCTAAAAGTTTAGAGGTGTGAAAAATAAATAATAATTCAAAACATTTCTTATTGAAGGAAAAGGAGACGTGAGACATTCAAAGTATTGGTTTTTCATTAAAAGTCAAATGTATGGCATTCATGAGCCAGTGAATCTGGGGACACCTGGGGGACTAAAACTGGGGGTATGGGGGAGGTGTGTGTGTGTGTGTGTGTGTCTGTGTGTGTATATGTGGGCATGTATGCACCTCTGTGTATGTGTGTGACAGCTCTGTCATCTTCACACTGTAACCTGGAGCAGGACGCAAATTAACTCCTGTGATGGCAGGGTGTGACCAAAATGAAACAAAAATACAGCAGATATCTAATTGAATTGGAGTTCAAAGAGTAGTTAATGGGTTTGACTGCGCTAGGCGTTTTGTGGCTGATAGTCCTCCCAGCAGTAGCAGGTGTAAGCTGGGAGTATTCAGACTGTTCAGAGTACTGTACTGGCTCAAAGGTAGGGAAGTGACACGCTAGCTCACTACTCTCCAGTGGGCATGGAGGGCCTTCATAGGAGCAACACAAAGCCACAGAGATAGAGAGACAGAAAGAGAGATACATAGAGGAAGAGAGACAGCGACAGAGAGAGAGATACATACATAGAGGGAGAGAGGGAGAGATAGAGAGAGAGATACATAGAGAGAGATACATAGAGGGAGAGAGAGAGAGAGAGATACATAGAGAGAGAGAGAGAGAGAGAGAGAGAGAGAGAGAGATACATAGAGAGAGCGAGAGAGAGAGAGAGAGAGAGAGAGAGAGAGAGAGAGGAGGGAGAGATCCAGATCAATCCGCTGCTCTAAGGTACATTGTGTGAATCAGATATAAAAAAGGACAGATTCAACAGTGAACACAGAGATGCAAGAGCATTTCTCACATTGTTACATATGTACTGCCAGAATGCCCTGCCTGTGTCTAGGTTTGGTTCTGTGTACCATGCCGTTCAAAGAGTTGGAACATCTTATCAGTGACATGAATGGGGAGTCAACCATTTTGGGCTCTTAGACACCACTGCTCCTGTAACTACCATGTTAATAGTACAGTATGTATACAGTTAAAGTATGTACAGTGGGGAAAAAAGTATTTAGTCAGCCACCAATTGTGCAAGTTCTCCCACTTAAAAAGATGAGAGAGGCCTGTAATTTTCATCATAGGTACACGTCAACTATGACAGACAAATTGAGGAAAAAAAATCCAGAAAATCACATTGTAGAATTTTTTATGAATTTATTTGCAAATTATGGTGGAAAATAAGTATTTGGTCACCTACAAACAAGCAATATTTCTAGCTCTCACAGACCTGTAACTTCTTCTTTAAGAGGCTCCTCTGTCCTCCACTCTTTACCTGTATTAATGGCACCTGTTTGAACTTGTTATCAGTATAAAAGACACCTGTCCACAACCTCAAACAGTCACACTCCAAACTCCACTATGGCCAAGACCAAAGAGCTGTCAAAGGACACCAGAAACAAAATTGTAGACCTGCAACAGGCTGGGAAGACTGAATCTGCAATAGGTAAGCAGCTTGGTTTGAAGAAATCAACTGTGGGAGCAATTATTAGGAAATGGATCTGGGGCTCCACGCAAGATCTCACCCCGTGGGGTCAAAATGATCACAAGAACGGTGAGCAAAAATCCCAGAACCACACGGGGGGACCCAGTGAATGACCTGCAGAGAGCTGGGACCAAAGTAACAAAGCCTACCATCAGTAACACACTACGCCGCCAGGGACTCAAATCCTGCAGTGCCAGACGTGTCCCCCTGCTTAAGCCAGTACATGTCCAGGCCCGTCTGAAGTTTGCTAGAGTGCATTTGGATGATCCAGAAGAGGATTGGGATAATGTCATATGGTCAGATGAAACCAAAATATAACTTTTTGGTAAAAACTCAACTTGTCGTGTTTGGAGGACAAAGAATGCTGAGTTGCATCCAAAGAACACCATACCTACTGTGAAGCATGGGGGTGGAAACATCATGCTTTGGGGCTGTTTTTCTGCAAAGGGACCAGGACGACTGATCCGTGTAAAGGAAAGAATGAATGGGGCCATGTATCGTGAGATTTTGAGTGAAAACCTCCTTCCATCAGCAAGGGCATTGAAGATGAAACGTGGCTGGGTCTTTCAGCATGACAATGATCCCAAACACACCGCCCGGGCAACGAAGGAGTGGCTTCGTAAGAAGCATTTCAAGGTCCTGGAGTGGCCTAGCCAGTCTCCAGATCTCAACCCCATAGAAAATCTTTGGAGGGAGTTGAAAGTCTGTGTTGCCCAGCGACAGCCCCAAAACATCACTGCTCTAGAGGAGATCTGCATGGAGGAATGGGCCAAAATACCAGCAACAGTGTGTGAAAACCTTGTGAAGACTTACAGAAAACGTTTGACCTGTGTCATTGCCAACAAAGGGTATATAACAAAGTATTGAGAAACTTTTGTTATTGACCAAATACTTATATTCCACCATAATTTGCAAATAAATTCATTAAAATCCTACAATGTGATTTTCTGGATTTTATTTTCTCATTTTGTCTGTCATAGTTGACGTGTACCTATGATGAAAATTACAGGCCTCTCTCATCTTTTTAAGTGGGAGAACTTGCACAATTGGTGGCTGACTAAATACTTTTTCCCCCCACTGTATACTGTAAGTACTAGGGACAATTATTGAAAAGTGGGACCATTTGTTGAATCCATGTATTTCAGTGTCTATGACTGCCATGTGGGAATTATTAAAACAAGGAGAACTAGGAGAATCCAGGTCACCTTTGTTGCAGAAGTACTCCATGTCTTCACAGCTCATGTTTTCTGACTCAAACTCTGCTGAGAAGTTCTCCTCTGTCGAGAACTCATCTTTGGCCATGAGCTCGTTCTCCTCTGACACACACTCCTCTTCTTCCCCCAGGGCGCCATCCTCTAGGGGACCTGGACATACATGCACACACACACACACACACACACACACACACAGTTAACAGTTATTTGGTATATACTGTAAGTTTCGACATATTGTATAAGACAAGATGGACCCAAGCCAAAACTGAATGTTCTTTTCCAATTAAACACATAACCTCTCCATCTAAACTAGGCATTGAAGAAGTGCATTGTGGATGTTTTGCACCTGAAAGCAACCTGCCTTGTAAAACAAATTACCGGTACCGACTGAACCAAACCTCTGAGAGAGAGAAAGAAAAATAAGTTCCTCTGTGACTTTTCACACGAGCGTCAGCATCGGAGGTGGAAAGAAAATACTTGTATTAATTTGTTAGCCTTATCAGAAGGTACAATGTTGATTTCCCATTTACAATTCATGCCCCCAGGTAATACACCAGTGCAATCGTAAAGGAGACATTTTTCCGTGTGATTAATTTTCCCCCCCTCTGTGCAATATTATTTCTTTAAATCTAAATGATTTCAGAGTTTTCGCTTGTAGCTGTACATCTCTTCTGGTATTTGCATATTACTATTTTGCTTCAATAAATTGGTGCTGATGGAATTACAGTACTGCAGCCTGAATTGTATTAGTTCAGAAAACATTTCGCCCTGCATCTGAATGCTATTAAAATAATGCATCTTGCACAACTCTCCTCCTCCCCAAAAAATATCTATAATGTCCCAAGGAAATTAGAATAGCAAAAAATTACTGAATTTATTTAACTTTAAGGTTAGTTTGCATTTCAAAAATACACTCTTGCCAGTTCCACTGAAACCTGCATCATTCTCCTAACTTTTTCTCTCCCCCTTTTTTCTGTGTCTGCGTGTTTAAACTGAGAGTGAATAATCATATCAAACGTGGCGTTGTCAGTGGCTGGTAGATACAAATGTTCATCTCTTTCTGTCTGTCACACTTGAGCTACACTGCAGCCTTTCTATCAGGTGCCATATTGGAGGCTCTGACAGACAGAAAGCTACATACGTATACTACACTGATATCCTCTCTGCACCTTCCTATGTGTTTGTTCCATTGTAGCGGGGAGTAGAGCCCCTCATCTTTTAATAAAGCAATAATTTATGTTACAAAACTGGTGTGCCTCTCCTGTTTCCCTTTCTTCCCGCGCGGAGCTTCATAAAGACCCCCTGATCTCCACAAACTGCTTGCTCTTTTCATTAGGTTTCTAAATGACTCCTTTGTAGCAGGCTACATCTGCAGGAGCCCTGGACATGAAACGAATTAGCACACACATCTCTAATAGACGCACTGTGGAGGGGAGAGAGAGAGAGAAAGAGAGAGAGAGAGAGAGAGAGAGAGAGAGAGAGAGAGAGAGAGAGAGAGAGAGAGAGAGAGAGAGAGAGAGAGAGAGAGAGAGAGAGAGAGAGAGAGAGAGAGAGAGAGAGAGAGAGAGAGAGAGAGAGAGAGAGAGAGAGAGAGAAGAGAGAGAGAGAGAGAGAGGCTGTAAATTAGGATACAGTTTTATGATCTTATCTGATGCCTTCTACTGATTCCACCAGGAGTGGAGGAGAGTGAAGCATGAATGGAGTCAATGAGTCTTCTCCACCATCGCTTCAGATGATATTGAGAGATTCATATCTCCACTATCAAGGGGAGATTGCATGACTGGAGTTAAACCCGTCTGCCTAGGCAATTGAGGACGGTGCGACTGAAGAGGAAAATACCTCTCTATTCACTGTCTGTATACGTTTACATTCATTACACAGCTGAAAAGGGGATGCGTGTGTACAACTAAAATATTCTACCTCATTGCAGGGCAAATGAAACACCACTATTTGGCCTTACAAAATACATCTGTAGTTCAATAATAAGAGATGAGAGATTTTCATGGCCAATAAGAAAAGAGATGGGAAAGATGAGATAAGATGGAGTCTGCTATTATGGTCCTCTTGTGTTCTCTACTCTAGCAACACAAGTTTTGATGACCAAATAAACTAAAACATTTTACCAATACAGATGTTTCATGAAACATCAGTATTATTGCATATTGTAAAAAAAAAATGGTATCCAAACATAGTCCGACACATGAAAGGAGTTTGGATGGCTACTTCTTGGGGTCTGCGTAGATTACCAAAGTTTGAATGCTTCCCTCACATGTTTAGTTTAATATACAGTATTCATTGCATGGAGAGACCTGAAATTATTTCAGAGACAGCAATGATAAGAATAATGACTTTCTAAATGACTAGCACTGCACTCCTAACTCATTTTCTGATAGTGGCAACCCCAGCTATATTTAGTTGTGTACTGTTTAAAATCCTGCCACATTCCCTATGTGACCCACTATATGGATGTTGTTGGTGCGTTTCTATCAGTGATGTATATAAACCCTGGATTGCAGATGCTATGTATTGGCCAATGCGAGGGTTTGAAGCCACCGGTCGGCCATATTGGCACTCCCCAGAAGACGCAGTCCTACATAGGAATGAATGGAATTCTACAGTATTTCAATTCAATGTTTCAAGGACAAAATTACATGTATTTAAGTATTTTTTTGTTGTAGAGGGGACATTAACATTAGAACTTTCAAAAAAATTAGCTATACTTCAAGAAAAATGTTTACGTATATATATGTATATATATATATATATTTTATGTTTAACTCACATAATATAATTTTTAAGTATGCATTAATGTGTCTGTAATAGAATAAACATGGCAAAAACAAATGTTAACATTACTAAATACATTTCTATAGCTTCCAAATTATTTTTGACAATTGGTGGGGTAGTGCAAAGATGGAGGCGCAGGGGATTCAAATCAGCGCATCCTGTTAGTCATCTAGTGTATATATAAATCATTGGTTTCTATAGGTGCTGGGGAACAGGCCAAAGGAATGTGTGATCCTCTACCTTCTCATCAGCCCTCCTCTAGAGTTCAGTAGGACACTGACACCGTCCACCCACTAACAACCTTCCTCTTCGCAACACTAAACAACAACATCACAAATAATGCTCTTCCTTCTTTTTTGGAAAGCTTATTATTTTCAGTATTGACCCAGACAAACACCCTATTCCCATCGAAACCTTAAGTAGCACTGCCATACCTGTATCCAACAAACCTGCATGATTGCTACAGTGGTCAGGTATTTCTGTGTCCGCTCCAGCCCTGCCAGCCACTGACCATCAGCCCTGACTGTATCACCCCTATCCATCTAGGTATGAATGCTTTTCAGCCAAATGAGGAAACTTCAGCCCAGTTCAAATACTAACGCAGTCAAGCAGCCAATGCTAATAGTGCTGAGCTGAATGCAGACCAACTGTGATCACAGTGCTTCTTTTGTTCAAGCCATGGCCTCTGTGTGATAGAAATCAACTGAGCCCAATGGAGCCCTAGACTGATATGGTAATACCCTGTGGAGTCTAAATAAACCATGGGCTAATACTCTGACCATAGGCTACTGTATGATGAACAGAATATTCATGAGTCAAGCACCTGGGAGCAGAGGTAGCTAGCTAAACGCTCAAATCCTCAATACAGACTATCAGTCGATTTGTTTTCTCCACAGCGTGTCAATGAACTCAACGGAAGAAAGGAAAACACAACATACTTCCACAAACATTTCAGCGAAGGAATCCAAAATAAATTGAGCTCTAAACAAATATCTTAGGCTTGTATGAGTGACTGCTTATTTCATGGCTTGCTTTTTCCAGCCCATCTGCTTGTGGTTGGGCTGTGATAGCGATACCACCCATTATCAGCCGGCTCCACAGTGTGATGTCCGGATCACAAACCAGGCCTTCTCTATAGCCTCCTAATTAGAAGTCAGGTAATTGAATCTGACGGAACAATGCAGCAGATCTCTAGAAGCATGGAAATCATTTTTCTCCCACCTATACAGTTTTTCATCAGAAGGTCCATTGAAAATGGGTCCAAGCTGGCCTGGGGATAAAACATAGCACCTGAGAGAGACTAAACATGAATGCATAATGCCAGCCTAAAACCCAATAGGGCCACTCAGCTCAACCCCTGCCAACTTCCACTGTGACTGGCCCTTTGTGCCAATGCTGATACTGTGCCTTTAGACTTCCAGGTTAACTAATGCACACACCATATGCGCAGACACACACACAAACACACATGCAGGCAGACGCATGCACACACACAACACACCCCACACACACACACGGTAGGCCACTAACTTATGCAGGGGGAAATATAGACGTTGTCTCAAGTTACTAAGCTACTGGGTTCTTCACGTATAACTACTGTACACCCCTACCACCAGACACACAGAGATATACACACATAGCTGTTACCCACACAGCTTGAGAAAATAAACAAATTCACTCTATCTGATCTGAGAACCAGAATAAGTATTTTGTCTGGTCCTGTGCAGTTTCCTAGTGTGGTAGTAAGCCTGAGAGGGAGGGCGGGAGAGGAAGAGAGAGAGAGAGAGAGAGAGAGAGAGAGAGAGAGAGAGAGAGAGAGAGAGAGAGAGAGAGAGAGAGAGAGAGAGAGAGAGAGAGAGAAAAAGAGCAAGCGAGAGAGAAAGAGAGAACGAGAGAGAGAGAGTGAGAGACCGAGAGAGAGAGAGAGAGAGAGAGAGAGAGAGAGCAAGAGAGAGAGAGAGAGAGAGAGCAAGAGAGAGAGAGAGAGAGAGAGAGAGAGAGCGAGCAAGAGAGAAAAAGAGCAAGCGAGAGAGAAAGAGAACGAGAGAGAGAGTGAGTGAGAGCGAGAGAGAGAGCAAGAGAGAGAGAGAGAGAGGAAGACTGGGGGCAACATATTCTCTGATGGTCTCTCTTCTCCTATAATGACCTTTGGGAAGCAGAGGGCTCTGGCAGCTTAGGAGAAGGCCAGCTGTATGTGTTACAGGGCTGCTCTCTCCATTTAATCCTTGATCACTGTAATAAAATAGATACACCATTTACGCAATTCTTAATGGCTTAATGTGTAACAGCAACCCTCAAAGGGATTCTTCATCTTCAAGTACTTGATTGCATAAAATCTAATAAAAGAGAACCGCCTGTTCTAACTCTGTGATCAGACTAAATGTGTGCAGCTAATGTTGCAACACCATGCAGTCAAAAGTAAATGACCATCTGTATATTTTACTGGGTCTGTGTGTGAATTCATTTTATTTGCGTATACAGAACGGTTGGAGGAGTGGTGGAACAGTGGAGATTGATGTGTTCTCAGAGCCGCTGTCTGTGACCGACAATAAGCAATGCTATTGTTTAACTTTCCGGTTGCTAAGCAATGTAATTTTGGTGATTAGAAATAGCGGCGTTCCTAAATTCAAGCACTTACAATCAACAGTCAACAAACTCACCACCAATACTTGTTTGAGAATGGCGGTGAAAAGAGGGAGGAGGTGGGGGTGGGGATTATTCTGAGGCTGGCTGACAACACACACACATACACACACACACACACACACACACACACACAGACATCACTATGTGAGGCTGCAGGATGGCTCCACTGAAGACATGGCAGTGCCTCTGTTGTCAGTCATGCCAATGACATTTCTAAAATGGCTCTCAAAGTTTACGACTCACAGTTTGAGATGGAATCATTGATACGGCAGAGATAGATAGATAGAGAGAGAGAGAGAGAGAGAGAGAGAGAGAGAGAGACAGACAGACTCGTTGGCTATGACTGTCTGAGCTATGGTCTTCTAGCTGCTGATTCCTCATGGTAGTGGGGAGAGTGTTAACCAAGTCCAAACAGGATTTGGATGGTGTTTGCTGAGTTGCTAAATTGCATATTGTTCATCTCACTATTAAAGGGAAATAGCACATTATTATTTCTTCATCCAATGAATTGGAATTGCATGAAAACATACTGTCATTTGACTATCCCATTACAATCCTGGAGGTACCTCAGAGCAGGCCTGGGGCCTTCGGCAGACGTCAGCTTCTCTGTGGAGCTAGCTGCCTGGGTTTATTTTGCTTCACTTTACTCAGACACCCAACTGACGACTGACTGCTCTTCCCACTAAAGTCACAGGGTTGTCCTCTATAGCCTAAATGATATGCACCAATAAAAGGAAAAGGGTTTAAAGAAACTCAAGGGTTAGCTAGCCAACATTAGCTTATTCTTACAGCCACACACAAGCCATTATTTTCTCTGTGGCCTGATCATACTAAAGTACAAATTCTGAAAAATCTACATATTCATCATAACTAAAAGGATGTGTGATACACACTTAAACTTAGTCTCCATAGAAAATGCAACCATTCCAGATTATGCCATAACACTGCATGTGGCATGTAAAGCCCCAGTTCCAGTAACAGGTTAAATATTTAATGTAATTACTGGTTTATAAACATATAATTAATTACTTATAGTTCTTCACTGGAACATTCCCTTGTATAACTATAAGCATGTTTTTCACTTGAACAATCAAGCCATTGACTCAGCCTTCTCCTGGGTGCTATCATGGTTAAGTGGGGGCATCCATCTTCAGCCACTGGCTCATCAGGAGGACAGTGGTACTGTACGTCATGTCTACAGCAGACTCACCTCATATTGTTCATACGTCTATCCTCACTTACTAAAGAGTCATCATTTAATAAATGTAGGAGAAACACCATTCAATAACGGTAAGAAATGTAATTTGTTCTAACTGCTAGATGACCTATGCCTAACCTTTGTAAGAGTGCTACTTTATGTCTATAATATAATCATATTTTCTCTGTGTCTCTGCTTACTCACGAGTCTGGAAGTACATTATCCAATGACTGTAGGCAATACCATACAGTATAGTATACTCTATCTGCCACATAACCTGTGTCTCTAACCTCAGAAGTGAAATGGTAAACGTCTGTGTGCTGTATACACTGAGTGTACAAAACATTAAGAACACCTGCTCTTTCCATGACATAGACTGACCAGGTGAATCCAAGTGAAAGCTATGATCCCTTATTGATGTCACTTGTCAAATCCACTTCAATCAGTGTAGATGAAGGGGAGGAGACAGGTTAAAGAGGGATTTTTAAGCCTTGAGACAACTGAGACATGGATTGTGTATGTCTGCCATTCAGAGGGTGAATGAGCAAGACAAAAGATTGAAGTGCCTTTGAATGGGGTATGGTAGTATGTGCCAGGCGCACCCGTTTGTGTCAAGAACAGCAAAGCTGCTGGACTTTTCACGATCAACAGTTTCCCGTGTGTATCAAGAATGGTCCACCACCCAAAGGACATCCAGCCAACTTGACACAACTGTCAGTCAATATGGGCCAGCATCCCTGTGGAATGCTTTCGACACCTTGTAGAGTCGGTAGATGTTAGGTGGATGTTTCTAATGTTTGGCGTACTCAATGTATGTCACAGCTCTGTGCCCACCAAGAGTTAAACTGCTT
>NW_028161339.1:0-10000 GCF_964263955.1 Coregonus lavaretus
ACTCTCTCCTTTCTCTCACTCACTCTCTTCTCTCTCTCCCTCTCTCTCTCTCTCTCTCTCTCTCTCGCTCTCTCTCTCTTTCTCTCTCTTTCTCCTCTCTCTCTCTCTCTCTCTCTCTCTCTCTCTCTCTCTCTTCTCTCTCTCTCTCTCTCTCTCTCTCTCTCTCTCTCCTTTCTCTCTCATTCACTCTCTTTCTCTCTCTCCCTCTCTCTCTCTCTCTCTCTTTCTCCCTCTATCTCTCTCGCTCTCTGTCTCTCTCTCTCTCTCTCTCTCTCCCCCACCCCCTCTCTCTCTCCCTCTCAGTATAATTGTACAGAAGGAGCCTGGGCTCAAACCCACACCCACAATTAGTGGTGCAGTGAAATAAATACCTGCTCTTCAGTAATAACCTTTTCATTTTATTTCACTATTTATATCTGTCACTTTATTCTCCCTGTCATTTCTCTCTCTCTCTCTCTCTCTCTCTCTTTCTCTCTCTCTCATGCTCTCGCTCGCTCTCTCTCTCATGCTCTCGCTCGCTCTCTCTCTCTCTCCCTCTCTCTCTCTCTCTCCTACACGCTCTCTCTCTTTCTCTCTCTCTATTTCACTCTCTCTCTCTCTCTTGCTCTCTCTCTCTCTCTCCCTCCCTCCCTCACTCACTCACTCACTCACTCACTCACTCTCTCTCTCTCTCTCTCTCTCTCTCTCTCTCTCTCTCTCTCTCTCTCTCTCTCTCTCTCTCTCTCTCTCTCTCTCTCTCTTTCCCTCTTCTCTCTCTTTCTCTCTTTCTCTCTCTCGCTCTCTCTCTCTCTCTCTCTCTCTCTCTCTCTCTCTCTCTCTCTCTCTCTCTCTCTCTCTCTCTCTCTCTCTCTCTCTCTCTCTCTCTCTTTCTCTCTCTTTTGTAACTCTCTGTTTTGTAACATCCCTGCCCTACTCACTTGTGTAAGGCCAGAAAGTTACTTAACAGAAATGTTTAAGATCTATTGTTTATTCTATATAGGAAGAAATAACATATGTATTGTGGGGTCCCAAATGATTGACACCCTTGATAAAAAAGTAGGCGACAGCGCCTGACTACTGTAAAGCAATACAGCCTACTACAAGAAAAAGCCCAGCCTGAACTTCCTGTCTGCAGAGTGCCACACAGAGGTTGTGAACACACACGCAATACAAACAATGGGAGCACATGTAACCCTGGAGACAATGGGGCAATGGCCGCCAAACGTTTGGTGGCCATTGCCATGTGGCCATTCAAAGTCTCCAAAGTTACAAATGCGCATGTATCCAAATTTTAACAGCAAACAATGGAAAACGACTATTGATTGTTTATATCCAATATTAGCTATAAGCTAAAACATTGAAACTGAGCATGGACCCAAGCCTAGACCTACTGTTTAACTTAACTACTGTATCCAAAACACAACGAAGTGGACCACAATTACATAAAACAAAACAAAAGTATTACTTGTTAAACAAAATCTCTTTCTCTGAGCAATTGTATTAGTTTAAAATAATATAATTTCCTCATTTTTTGAAGCATACAATATAACTCAGTATTTTAATTATTCATTTTATACAGTCATTATTGCAGTCACTATTGCTCATCTTTATCAAGGGTGTCAATCATTTTGGACCTCACTGTAATAATTATAATTATGACCTCACTGTATAACCAACCTATTACAACTTGGCATATTTTAAAACTGTCTCCTCATTCAGGTACAAAGTACTGAATGCCAGTGTCATCCCCGAGGGCCAATTCATGGACAACAAGAAGGCTTCTGAGAAGCTGCTTGGGTCCATTGATATAAATCAAGACGATTATTCAATAATTTCAGAACCCACTGTATATCTTTTCATGTCCCTGAGTGAATCCATCCTCTCTGTGATCCACTCACATGTCTTGTTGTTGACTTAAATAAACATCATTTATAGAGACGTTCTCCATTCAACAATTTAAGGTCCAGTCCCAAATGGACCCCAAAGCCCTAAACCCTTGTGAAGATCTGAGAGGAGTTGACAGGTGTAGGTAATGATAAGGTGGTAGGCCTTGCCCTCTGATAGGCCATGGGGTGGAAGTTTCAACCATATTGCTTATACCAATCAAAGTGCATAGAGCTTTAGGTTTAGGGGGCGATTTGGGATTGGGCCTAAGTCTGTGGCACTCCTGTATTGAATGATTTCAAAGGTCAAGTTATTTTTCAATGTTTTAAATGGAATTGTCATTTGCCCTCTGTGACATCATCATAGAGTGCCTGTAAAAAGGGGGAGGGGCTCAGCCAGCCGACTGTAGATGTAATGACATCACCTCCATAGTTTTTAAAGGGATGTTGGGGTCTTTAAATTTCAATAGCCTCATTATTGAGACTTAGCACTGGTATAAAACTACTTAAATTATTTAATGTTCCCACACAAGCCTTTGTTTAATGAAGATGATGGAAAAATCTCCCATTCTAAACTTAACTTTAAGCTCACTTTAACCATCTGGTAAAAAATATATATATATTTAAATTGTGTTAAGTATGTTTTCATGATTCGGCTTCACTCAAAGTTCACATTTGAACAACCCAACTCAAAGTGAAGACAAGAGGATGACCTGGTCTAGAAACAGTCCCGGCACAGCTCCTATCCCCAAGCCTGGGCACCTGTGTAGATCAGGGCTGTATGTACACTGCCTTGCAAAAGTATTCCACCGCTTGGATTTCTTCACATTGTATTGTTACAAAGTAGGATTAAAATGGATTTAGTTGTAAAAGCGGAATACATTTTTTAATTGGTTTGAAAGATTAAGAAAAAATAAATAAATATAGTTGTTGCATAAGTATTCAGCTCTCTGAGTCAGTACATGTTAGAAAAACCTTTGTCAGCGATTACAGCTGTGAGTCTTCTTGGGTAAGTCTCTAAGACCTTTACACGCCTGGATTGTGCAATATTAGCCCATTATTCTTCAAGCTCTGTCAAGATGTTGGGGATCGTGGCTAGACAGCAGTTGCTAAGTCTTGCCATAGATTGTCAAGCAGATTTAAGTCAAAACTGTAACTAGGCCTTACTTTTGGTAAACAACTCCAGTGTAGATTTGGCCTTGTGTTGTAAGTTATTGTCCTGCTGAAAGTGAATTCCTCTCCCAGTGCGTTGTGTAAAGCAGACTGAAGCAGGTTTTCCTCTAGGATTTTGCCTGTGCTTAGCTCCATCCCATTTCTTTTTATCCTGAAAAACTCCCCAGTATTTGCTGATGTCAAGCATACCCATACCATGATGCAGCCACCACCATGCTTGAAAATAAGGAGGCAGTTACTCAGTGATGTGTTGTGTTGGATTTGCCCCAAACATAAGGCTTTGCATTTAGGCCAAACAGTGTGTTCCTTTGCAGTATTTTTTTTTGCAGTATTACTTTAGTGCCTTGTTGCATACATGCATGTTTTGGAATATTTTTATTCTGTATATTTGTATTCTTATTTTCACTCTGTAATTTAAGTCATTATCGTGGAGTCACTACAATGTTGTTGATCCATCCTCAGTTTTCTTCCATCACAGCCACTGAACTCTGTAACTGTTTTTAAAATCACCAATGGCTCAGTTCAGAAGGAAGACTGTGTCTTTGATGTGTCTGGGTGGTTTAATACATCATCCACAGCATAATTATTAACTTGACCATGCTTAAAGAGATATTCAATGTCTGATTTGTTATTGTTACCCATCTACCAATCACTGGCCTTCTTTATGAGGCTTTCGAAAAGCTCCCTGGTCTTTGTTGTTGAATCTGTGCTTGAAATTCAATACTTAGCTGAGGGACCTTACAGCTGTTGGACGTATGGGGACAGGGGATTGGTTAGTCATTCAGAAATCATGTCAACCCCTATTATTTCACACAGGGGCTGAATACTTATGCATAAACTATATTTTAGTTATCTAATTTTTATTAATATTTTTTTTTAATTAGAATTTTTCTTCCACTTTGACATTACAGAGTATTTTCGGTAGATTATTGACAAAGAATTACAATTCAATCCATTTTACTTCCACATTGTAACATAATAAAATGTGAAGTAATCCAAGGGGTATGAATACTTTTGTAAGGCACTATATCAAGCATCTCAGAGTGCTGACCTAGGATCAGATCCCCCCTGATCAGATCCCCCCATGTCATCTTATTCATTATGATCTAAAGGGCAATCATAAATCACTCCTACTCTGAGCTGCTTGATACATATGATCCCTGAAAGGATTGGACAGGCAAGCAATATGGTGAAAACTCTTGGCCTATCAGAGGGCAGGGTTGACCTACCACCATATTGCTTATCTATCCCATTCTATCAGATCTACACAAGTTGACTAGACTAGCTGGTGCTAGTACTGGAATACATTAAACAAGTGGAACGGCTAGAGTGATCCAGGAGAGGTTTGGGAAACACTGGACTAGAGGCTAGGGATAGCAGGAGGTTGGTGGCACACAAGGTTTCTATGTGTTTGATACCATTCCATTCGCTCCGTTCCAGCCATTATTATGAGCCATCCTCCCCTCAGCAGCCTCCGCTGCTAGGGATTGATTCAGCAGCCAACCTTTCTCTCCCCACCGACTCCAGAAGTTGAAGCTCAACAGCTCCTCCCAGTGGAGAGAAGGGAGAACTGCTGCCTCTTAAAACTTTCCCCAAACCAACATCACCCTTGTGCTTTACATTTACATTTACATTTTAGTCATTTAGCAGACGCTCTTATCCAGAGCGACTTACAGGAGCAATTAGGGTTAAGTGCCTTGCTCAAGGGCACATTTACGTCATTTAGCAGACGCTCTTATCCAGAGCGACTCACAAATTGGTGCATTCACCCTATAGCCAGTGGGATAACCACTTTACAATTTTTTTGGGGGGGGGGTAGAAGGATTACTTTATCCTATCCCAGGTATTCCTTAAAGAGGTGGGGTTTCAAATGTCTCCGGAAGGTGGTGAGTGACTCCGCTGTCCTGGCGTCGTGAGGGAGCTTGTTCCACCATTGGGGTGCCAGAGCAGCGAACAGTTTTGACTGGGCTGAGCGGGAACTATGCTTCCGCAGAGGAAGGGGAGCCAGCAGGCCAGAGGTGGATGAACGCAATGCCCTCGTTTGGGTGTAGGGACTGATCAGAGCCCGAAGGTACAGAGGTGCCGTTCCCCTCACTGCTCCATAGGCAAGCACCATGGTCTTGTAACGGATGCGAGCTTCAACTGGAAGCCAGTGGAGTGTGCGGAGGAGGTGGGTGACGTGAGAGAACTTGGGAAGGTTGAACACCAGACGGGCTGCGGCATTCTGGATGAGTTGTAGGGGTTTAATGGCACAGGCAGGGAGGCCAGCCAACAGCGAGTTGCAGTAGTCCAGACGGGAGATGACAAGTGCCTGGATTAGGACCTGTGCCGCTTCCTGTGTAAGGCAGGGTCGTACTCTCCGAATGTTGTAGAGCATGAACCTGCAGGAGCGGGTCACCGCCTTGATGTTAGCGGAGAACGACAGGGTGTTGTCCAGGGTCACGCCAAGGCTCTTCGCACTCTGGGAGGAGGACACAACGGAGTTGTCAACCGTGATGGCGAGATCATGGAACGGGCAGTCCTTCCCCGGGAGGAAGAGCAGCTCTGTCTTGCCAGGGTTCAGCTTGAGGTGGTGATCCGTCATCCATACTGATATGTCTGCCAGACATGCAGAGATGCGATTCGCCACCTGGTTATCAGAAGGGGGAAAGGAGAAGATTAGTTGTGTATCGTCAGCGTAGCAATGATAGGAGAGGCCATGTGAGGATATGACAGAGCCAAGTGACTTGGTGTATAGGGAGAAAAGGAGAGGGCCTAGAACTGAGCCCTGGGGGACACCAGTGGTGAGAGCACGTGGTGCGGAGACAGCTTCTCGCCACGCCACTTGGTAGGAGCGACCGGTCAGGTAGGACGCAATCCAGGAGTGAGCCGCGCCGGAGATGCCCAGCTCGGAGAGGGTGGAGAGGAGGATCAAATCAAATCAAATCAAATCAAATTTTATTGGTCACATGCGCCGAATACAACAGGTGCAGACATTACAGTGAAATGCTTACTTACAGCCCTTAACCAACAGTGCATTTATTTTAAACAAAAAAAGTAAGAATAAAACAACAACAAAAAAGTGTTGAGAAAAAAAGAGCAGAAGTAAAATAAAGTGACAGTAGGGAGGCTATATATACAGTAAAATAAAGTGACAGTAGGGAGGCTATATATACAGGGGGGTACCGTTGCATAGTCAATGTGCGGGGGCACCGGCTAGTTGAGGTAGTTGAGGTAATATGTACATGTGGGTAGAGTTAAAGTGACTATGCATAAATACTTAACAGAGTAGCAGCAGCGTAAAAAGGATGGGGTGGGGGGGCAGTGCAAATATTCCGGGTAGCCATGATTAGCTGTTCAGGAGTCTTATGGCTTGGGGGTAGAAGCTGTTGAGAAGTCTTTTGGACCTAGACTTGGCACTCCGGTACCGCTTGCCGTGCGGTAGCAGAGAGAACAGTCTATGACTAGGGTGGCTGGAGTCTTTGACAATTTTGAGGGCCTTCCTCTGACACCGCCTGGTATAGAGGTCCTGGATGGCAGGGAGCTTTGCCCCAGTGATGTACTGGGCCGTACGCACTACCCTCTGTAGTGCCTTGCGGTCAGAGGCCAAGCAGTTGCCATACCAGGCGGTGATGCAACCAGTCAGGATGCTCTCGATGGTGCAGCTGTAGAATTTTTTGAGGATCTGAGGACCCATGCCAAATCTTTTTAGTCTCCTGAGGGGGAATAGGCTTTGTCGTGCCCTCTTCACGACTGTCTTGGTGTGTTTGGACCATGATAGTTCGTTGGTGATGTGGACACCAAGGAACTTGAAGCTCTCAACCTGTTCCACTACAGCCCCGTCGATGAGAATGGGGGCGTGCTCAGTCCTCTTTTTTTTCCTGTAGTCCACAATCATCTCCTTTGTCTTGGTCACGTTGAGGGAGAGGTTGTTGTCCTGGCACCACACGGCCAGATCTCTGACCTCCTCCCTATAGGCTGTCTCATCGTTGTCGGTGATCAGGCCTACCACTGTTGTGTCGTCGGCAAACTTAATGATGGTGTTGGAGTCGTGCCTGGCCATGCAGTCATGGGTGAACAGAGAGTACAGGAGGGGACTGAGCACGCACCCCTGAGGGGCCCCCGTGTTGAGGATCAGTGTGGCAGATGTGTTGTTACCTACCCTTACCACCTGGGGGCGGCCCGTCAGGAAGTCCAGGATCCAGTTGCAGAGGGAGGTGTTTAGTCCCAGGATCCTTAGCTTAGTGATGAGCTTAGAGGGCACTATGGTGTTGAATGCTGAGCTGTAGTCAATGAATAGCATTCTCACGTAGGTGTTCCTCTTGTCCAGGTGGGAAAGGGCAGTGTGGAGTGCGATAGAGATTGCATCATCTGTGGATCTGTTGGGGCGGTATGCAAATTGGAGTGGGTCTAGGGTTTCTGGGATTATGCTGTTGATGTGAGCCATGACCAGTCTTTCAAAGCACTTCATGGCTACAGACGTCAGTGCTACGGGTCGGTAGTCATTTAGGCAGGTTATCTTAGAGTTCTTGGGCACGGGGACTATGGTGGTCTGCTTGAAACATGTTGGTATTACAGACTCAGTCAGGGACATGTTGAAAATGTCAGTGAAGACACTTGCCAGTTGGTCAGCACATGCTCGGAGTACACGTCCTGGTAATCCGTCTGGCCCTGCGGCCTTGTGAATGTTGACCTGCTTAAAAGTCTTACTCACATCGGCTACGGAGAGCGTGATCACATAGTCGTCCGGAGCAGCTGGTGCTCTCATGCATGCTTCAGTGTTGCTTGCCTCGAAGCGAGCATAGAAGTGGTTTAGCTCGTCTGGTAGGCTTGTGTCACTGGGCAGCTCGCGGCTGTGCTTCCCTTTGTAGTCTGTAATAGTTTTCAAGCCCTGCCACATCCGACGAGCGTCAGAGCCAGTGTAGTATGATTCAATCTTAGACCTGTATTGACTCTTTGCCTGTTTGATGGTTCGTCGGAGGTCATAGCGGGATTTCTTATAAGCGTCCGGGTTAGAGTCCCGTTCCTTGAAAGCGGCAGCTCTACCCTTTAGCTCAGTGCGGATGTTTCCTGTAATCCATGGCTTCTGGTTGGGGTATGTACGTACGGTCACTGTGGGGACGACATCATCGATGCACTTATTGATGAAGCCAGTGACTGATGTGGTGTACTCCTCAATGCTGTCTGAAGAATCCCGGAACATGTTCCAGTCTGTGCTAGCAAAACAGTCCTGTAGCTTAGCATCTGCGTCATCTGACCACTTTTTTATTAACCGAATCACTGGTGCTTCCTGCTTCAGTTTTTGCTTATAAGCAGGAATCAGGAGGATAGAGTTATGGTCAGATTTGCCAAATGGAGGGCGAGGGAGAGCTTTGTATGCGTCTCTGTGTGTGGAGTAAAGGTGGTCTAGAGTTTTTTCCCCTCTGGTTGCACATTTAACATGCTGGTAGAAATTAGGTAGAACGGATTTAAGTTTCCCTGCATTAAAGTCCCCGGCTACTAGGAGCGCTGCATCTGGATGAGCGTTTTCCTGTTGATTAATGGCCTTGTACAACTCATTCAGTGCAATCTTAATGCCAGCATTGGTTTGTGGTGGTAAATAGACAGCTATGAAAAATATAGATGAAAACTCTCTTGGTAAATAGTGTGGTCTACAGCTTATCATAAGATACTCTACCTCAGGCGAGCAAAACCTCGAGACTTCCTTAGTATTTGATTTTGTGCACCAGCTGTTGTTTACAAATATACACAGACCGCCGCCCCTTGTCTTACCAGAGTCAGACGTTCTGTCCTGCCGATGTAGCGTATAGCCTGCTAGCTGAATGTTGTCATTGTTGTCGTTCAGCCACGACTCCGTGAAACATAAGATATTACAGTTTTTAATGTCCCGTTGGTAGGATAACCGTAATCTTAAATCGTCAATTTTATTCTCAAAAGATTGAACGTTGGCTAATAGGATTGATGGGAGAGGCAGTTTACTCGCACGCCGTCGGATCCTTACAAGGCACCCGGATCTGCGTCCACGATATCTCCGTCTCTTCCTCACGCGAATGACGGGGATCTGGGCCTTGTTGGGTGTCTGTAGAATATCCTTCGCGAACGCCTCGTTGAAGAAAAAGTCTTCGTCCAATGCGAGGTGAGTAATCGCTGTCCTGATATCCAGAAGCTCTCTTTGGTTATAAGAGACGATGGCAGAAACATTATGTACAAAATAAATTACAAATAACGCGGAAAAACACACATAATAGTACAATTGGTTAGAGGGCTGTAAAACGGCAGCCATCTTCTTCCGGCGCTGTTCTTCTTCAATTTCTGATCTGATGGTTCACAGTATCAAAGGCAGCAGACAGGTCTAGAAGGACAAGAGCAGAGGAGAGAGAGTTAGCTTTAGCAGTGCGGAGAGCCTCCGTGACACAGAGAAGAGCAGTCTCAGTTGAATGACCAGTCCTGAAACCTGACTGGTTTGGATCAAGAAGGTCATTCTGAGAGAGATAGCAAGAGAGTTGGCTAAAGACGGCACGCTCAATAGTTTTGGAAAGAAAAGAAAGAAGGGATACTGGTCTGTAGTTGTTGACATCAGTGGGATCGAGTGTTGGTTTTTTGAGAAGGGGAGCAACTCTCGCTCTCTTGAAGACGGAAGGGACATGGCCAGCGGTCAAGGATGAGTTGATCAGCGAGGTGAGGTAGGGGAGAAGGTCACCGGAGATGGTCTGGAGAAGAGAGGAGGGGATGGGGTCAAGCGGGCAGGTTGTTGGGCGGCCTGCAGTCACAAGTCGCAGGATTTTATCTGGAGAGAGAGGGGAGAAAGAAGTCAAAGCATAGGGTAGGGCAGTGTGAGTAGGACCAGCAGTGTCATTAGACTTAACAAACGAGGATCGGATGTCGTCAACCTTCTTTTCAAAGTGGTTGACGAAGTCATCCACAGAGAGAGAGGGGGGGGGGGGGGGGGGGAGGATTCAGCAGGGAGGAAAATGTGGCAAAGAGCT